>NC_092333.1:10135000-10435000 GCF_046630445.1 Rutidosis leptorrhynchoides | reverse complement strand
GGAGAAATCTACGGAAGCTGTCAGGCAAAGGTAACAATAACAGATACGCTAAATTATGAATTTATCTATACACTGTCTATGCAATAGAGGCAGTAAGACATGTCTAGACTAAGAATGATAAGCAGGTAATTTCCTAAGAATGATAAGCAGATGATTTCCGACTAGAAGTGATAAGCAAAACTTTTGACATGCAGACACGGTCGAAGTCCAGACTCACTAATGCATCTAAACAACTATCAGTTAGACACACTAATGCAAGACCTGGTTCGCTAAGACCACCGCTCTGATACCAACTGTAGAGACCCATCCTAATCCATCCGAACGAAGTCCATATCGATTACAAATGATTCACAATAGTTGGTTACATCGCGATGTACTTGACCTCTATATGATACAATTTTACAAATATTGCATTCATTTTTAAAAGACAAACTTTCATTACATCTAAAGTTGACGGCATGCATACCATTTCATAATATGACCAACTATAATTGACTTAATAATAATCTTGATGAACTCGATGACTCGAATGCAACGTCTTTTGAAATATGTCATGAATGACTCCAAGTAATGTCTCTAATATAAGCAAATGCACAGCGGAAGATTTCTTTCATACCTGAGAATAAACATGCTTTAAAGTGTCAACCAAAAGGTTGGTGAGTTCATTAGTTTATCATAAATAATCATTTCATAATTTTAATAGACCACAAGATTTCATATTTCCACTTCTCATAAATATACGTCCCATGCATAGAGACAAAAATATCATTCATATGGATTGAACACCTGGTAACCGACGTTAACTTAATGCATAGAATATCCCCAAAACAGAACCTCTCGTCTGTATAATAATCTCGAAGTACTAAAGCATTCGTACCCCGAATGGGACTTGTCAAGGTGCATAGATCTATCTTTAGGATTCGCGTTAATCAGGGGCCATTTCCCTAAATTCTTAGGTTACCAGACTTGAAGGGCGATATTCGGTTAATAATCCAACCATATAATGTAGTTTTTTTTATCACTTGTGTCTATTTCGTAAAACATTTATAAAATCAGGGCAAGTATTCTCAGCCCAAAAATATAAAGGGTAAAAAGGCAAATGAAACTCACCTAATGTATTTTGTAGTAAAAATACATATGACTATATTGAACAACTGAACAATGCAGGTGAAATGTCCCGTTCTTATTGATTATAAACGTTCCATATTAATTGATTTCGTTGCGAGGTTTTGACCTCTATATGAGATGTTTTTTCAAAGACTGCATTCATTTTAAAACAAACCATAACCTTTATTTCATCAATAAAGGTTTAAAAAGCTTTACGTAGATTATCAAATAATGATAATCTAAAATATCCTGTTTACACGCGACCATTACATAATGGTTTACAATACAAATATGTTACAACGAAATAAGTTTCTTGAATGCAGTTTTTACACAATATCATACAATCATGGACTCCAAATCTCGTCCTTATTTAAGTATGCGACAGCGGAAGCTCTTAATATTCACCTGAGAATAAACATGTTTTAAACGTCAACAAAAATGTTGGTGAGTTATAGGTTTAACCTATATATATCAAATCGTAACAATAGACCACAAGATTTCATATTTCAATACACATCCCATACATAGAGATAAAAATCATTCATATGGTGAACACCTGGTAACCGACATTAACAAGATGCATATATAAGAATATCCCCATCATTCCGGGACACCCTTCGGATATGATATAAATTTCGAAGTACTAAAGCATCCGGTACTTTGGATGGGGTTTGTTAGGCCCAATAGATCTATCTTTAGGATTCGCGCCAATTAGGGTGTCTGTTCCCTAATTCTTAGATTACCAGACTTAATAAAAAGGGGCATATTTGATTTCGATAATTCAACCATAGAATGTAGTTTCACGTACTTGCGTCTATTTTGTAAATCATTTATAAAACCTGCATGTATTCTCATCCCAAAAATATTAGATTTTAAAAGTGGGACTATAACTCACTTTCACAGATTTTTACTTCGTCGAGAAGTAAGACTTGGCCACTGGTTAATTCACGAACCTATAACAATATATACATATATATCAAAGTATGTTCAAAATATATTTACAACACTTTTAATATATTTTGATGTTTTAAGTTTATTAAGTCAGATGTCCTCGTTAGTAACCTACAACTAGTTGTCCACAGTTAGATGTACAGAAATAAATCGATAAATATTATCTTGAATCAATCCACGACCCAGTGTATACGTATCTCAGTATTGATCACAACTCAAACTATATATATTTTGGAATCAACCTCAACCCTGTATAGCTAACTCCAACATTCACATATAGAGTGTCTATGGTTGTTCCGAAATATATATAGATGTGTCGACATGATAGGTCGAAACATTGTATATGTGTCTATGGTATCTCAAGATTACATAATATACAATACAAGTTGATTAAGTTATGGTTGGAATAGATTTGTTACCAATTTTCACGTAGCTAAAATGAGAAAAATTATACAATCTTGTTTTACCCATAACTTCTTCATTTTAAATCCGTTTTGAGTGAATCAAATTGCTATGGTTTCATATTGAACTCTATTTTATGAATCTAAATAGAAAAAGTATAGGTTTATAGTCAGTAAAATAAGTTACAAGTTGTTTTTGTAAAGGTAGTCATTTCAGTCGAAAGAACGACGTCTAGATGACCATTTTAGAAAACATACTTCCACTTTGAGTTTAACCATAATTTTTGGATATAGTTTCATGTTCATAATAAAAATCATTTTCTCAGAATAACAACTTTTAAATCAAATTTTATCATAGTTTTTAATTAACTAACCCAAAACAGCCCGCGGTGTTACTACGACGGCGTAAATCCGGTTTTACGGTGTTTTTCGTGTTTCCAGGTTTTAAATCATTAAGTTAGCATATCATATAGATATAGAACATGTGTTTAGTTGATTTTAAAAGTCAAGTTAGAAGGATTAACTTTTATTTGCGAACAAGTTTAGAATTAACTAAACTATGTTCTAGTGATTACAAGTTTAAACCTTCGAATAAGATAGCTTTATATGTATGAATCGAATGATGTTATGAACATCATTACTACCTTAAGTTCCTTGGATAAACCTACTGGAAAAGAGAAAAATGGATCTAGCTTCAACGGATCCTTGGATGGCTCGAAGTTCTTGAAGCAGAATCATGACACGAAAACAAGTTCAAGTAAGATCATCACTTGAAATAAGATTGTTATAGTTATAGAAATTGAACCAAAGTTTGAATATGATTATTACCTTGTATTAGAATGATAACCTACTGTAAGAAACAAAGATTTCTTGAGGTTGGATGATCACCTTACAAGATTGGAAGTGAGCTAGCAAACTTGAAAGTATTCTTGATTTTATGTAACTAGAACTTGTAGAATTTATGAAGAACACTTAGAACTTGAAGATAGAACTTGAGAGAGATCAATTAGATGAATAAAATTGAAGAATTAAAGTGTTTGTAGGTGTTTTTGGTCGTTGGTGTATGGAGTAGATATAAAGGATATGTAATTTTGTTTTCATGTAAATAAGTCATGAATGATTACTCATATTTTTGTAATTTTATGAGATATTTCATGCTAGTTGCCAAATGATGGTTCCCACATGTGTTAGGTGACTCACATGGGCTGCTAAGAGCTGATCATTGGAGTGTATATACCAATAGTACATACATCTAAAAGCTGTGTATTGTACGAGTACGAATACGGGTGCATACGAGTAGAATTGTTGATGAAACTGAACGAGGATGTAATTGTAAGCATTTTTGTTAAGTAGAAGTATTTTGATAAGTGTATTGAAGTCTTTCAAAAGTGTATAAATACATATTAAAACACTACATGTATATACATTTTAACTGAGTCGTTAAGTCATCGTTAGTCGTTACATGTAAATGTTGTTTTGAAACCTTTAGGTTAACGATCTTGTTGAATGTTGTTAACCCATTGTTTATTATAACAAATGAGATGTTAAATTGTTATATTATCATGATATTATGATATATAATATATCTTAGTATGATGTATATACAGTTAAATGTCGTTACAACGATAATCGTTACATATATGTCTCGTTTCGAAATCATTAAGTTAGTGGTCTTATTTTTACATATGTATTTCATTGTTAATACACTTAATAATATATTTAATTATCATTTAACATAATTAACCAAGTGTATCAATATCTTAATATGATTTATATGTACCTAGTAAGACGTTGTTATAACGATAATCGTTATATATATCGTTTTCGAGTTTCTTAAATTAATAGTCTAATTTTTATGTATATAACTCATTGTTAAAATACCTAATGAGATACATAATTATAATAAAATCATGTTAACTATATATATAACCATATATATGTCATCGTATAGTTTTTACAAGTTTTAACGTTCGTGAATCACCGGTCAACTTGGGTGGTCAATTGTCTATATGAAACCTATTTCAATTAATCAAGTCTTAACAAGTTTGATTGCTTAACATGTTGGAAACACTTAATCATGTAAATAACCATTTCATTGAATATATATATAAACATGGAAAAGTTCGGGTCACTACAGTACCTACCCGTTAAATAAATTTCGTCCCGAAATTTTAAGCAGTTGGAGGTATTGACGAATCTTCTGGAAATAGATGCGGTTATTTCTTCTTCATCTGATCTTCACGCTCCCAGGTGAACTCGGGTCCTCTACGAGCATTCCATCGAACCTTAACAATTGGTATCTTGTTTTGCTTAAGTCTTTTAACCTTACGATCCATTATTTCGACGGGTTCTTCGATGAATTGGAGTTTTTCGTTGATTTGGATTTCATCTAACGGAATAGTGAGATCTTCTTTAGCAAAACATTTCTTCAAATTCGAGACGTGGAAAGTGTTATGTACAGCCGCGAGTTGTTGAGGTAACTCAAGTCGGTAAGCTACTGGTCCGACACGATCAATAATCTTGAATGGTCCAATATACCTTGGATTTAATTTCCCTCGTTTACCAAATCGAACAACGCCTTTCCAAGGTGCAACTTTAAGCATGACCATCTCTCCAATTTCAAATTCTATATCTTTTCTTTTAATGTCAGCGTAGCTCTTTTGTCGACTTTGGGCGGTTTTCAACCGTTGTTGAATTTGGATGATCTTCTCGGTAGTTTCTTGTATTATCTCCGGACCCGTAATCTGTCTATCCCCCACTTCACTCCAACAAATCGGAGACCTGCACTTTCTACCATAAAGTGCTTCAAACGGCGCCATCTCAATGCTTGAATGGTAGCTGTTGTTGTAGAAAAATTCTGCTAACGGTAGATGTCGATCCCAACTGTTTCCGAAATCAATAACACATGCTCGTAGCATGTCTTCAAGTTTTTGTATCGTCCTTTCGCTCTGCCCATCAGTTTGTGGATGATAGGCAGTACTCATGTCTAGACGAGTTCCTAATGTTGCTGTAATGTCTGCCAGAATCTTGAAATAAATCTGCCATCCCTATCAGAGATAATAGAGATTGGTATTCCATGTCTGGAGACGACTTCCTTCAAATACAGTCGCGCTAACTTCTCCATCTTGTCATCTTCTCTTATTGGCAGGAAGTGTGCTGATCTGGTGAGACTATCAACTATTACCCAAATAGTATCAAAACCACTTGCAGTCCTTGGCAATTTAGTGATGAAATCCATGGTAATGTTTTCCCATTTCCATTCAGGGATTTCGGGTTGTTGAAGTAGACCTGATAGTTTCTGATGCTCAGCTTTAACCTTAGAACATGTCAAACACTCTCCTACATATTTAGCAACATCGGCTTTCATACCCGGCCACCAAAAATGTTTCTTGAGATCCTTGTACATCTTCCCCGTTCCAGGATGTATTGAGTATCTGGTTTTATGAGCTTCTCTAAGTACCATTTCTCTCATATCTCCAAATTTTGGTACCCAAATCCTTTCAGCCCTATACCGGGTTCCGTCTTCCTGAATATTAAGATGCTTCTCCGATCCTTTGGGTATTTCATCCTTTAAATTTCCCTCTTTTAAAACTCCTTGTTGCGCCTCCTTTATTTGAGTAGTAAGGTTATTATGAATCATTATATTCATAGATTTTACTCGAATGGGTTCTCTGTCCTTCCTGCTCAAGGCATCGGCTACCACATTTGCCTTCCCCGGGTGGTAACGAATCTCAAAGTCGTAATCATTCAACAATTCAATCCACCTACGCTGCCACATATTCAGTTGTTTCTGATTAAATATGTGTTGAAGACTTTTGTGGTCGGTATATATAATACTTTTGACCCCATATAAGTAGTGTCTCCAAGTCTTTAATGCAAAAACAACCGCGCCTAATTCCAAATCATGCGTTGTATAATTTTGTTCATGAATCTTCAATTGTCTAGACGCCTAAGCAATCACCTTCGTTCGTTGCATTAATACACAACCGAGACCTTGCTTTGATGCGTCACAATAAATCACAAAATCATCATTCCCTTCAGGCAATGACAATATAGGTGCCGTAGTTAGCTTTTTCTTCAATAACTGAAACGCTTTCTCTTGTTCATCCTTCCATTCAAATTTCTTCCCTTTATGCGTTAATGCAGTCAAGGGTTTTGCTATTCTGGAAAAGTCTTGGATGAACCTTCTGTAGTAACCAGCTAGTCCTAAAAACTGGCATATGTGTTTCGGAGTTTTCGGGGTTTCCCACTTTTCAACAGTTTCTATCTTTGCCGGATCCACCTTAATACCTTCTTTGTTCACTATATGACCGAGGAATTGAACTTCTTCCAACCAAAATGCACACTTTGAAAATTTAGCGTACAATTCTTCCTTCCTCAATACTTCTAACACCTTTCTCAAATGTTCACCGTGTTCTTGGTTTTTTTATTTGAGTAAATAAGTATGTCATCAATGAAAACAATGACAAACTTGTCAAGGTATGGTCCACACACTCGGTTCATAAGGTCCATGAACACAGCTGGTGCATTAGTTAAACCAAACGGCATGACCATAAACTCGTAATTACCGTAACGTGTTCTGAAAGCAGTCTTTGGAATATCATCTTCTGTCACCCGCATTTGATGATACCCGGAACGTAAGTCAATCTTTGAATAAACAGACGAGCCTTGTAGTTGATCAAATAAGTCGTCGATTCTCGGTAGTGGGTAGCGGTTCTTGATGGTAAGTTTGTTCAACTCTCGGTAGTCGATACACAACCTGAATGTACCATCTTTCTTCTTGACAAACAAAACAGGAGCTCCCCACGGTGATGTGCTTGGTCGAATGAAACCACACTCTAAAAGTTCTTGTAATTGGCTTTGCAGTTCTTTCATCTCGCTGGGTGCGAGTCTGTAAGGAGCACGAGCTATTGGTGCAGCTCCTGGTACAAGATCTATTTGAAATTCAACGGATCGATGTGGGGGTAATCCCGGTAATTCTTTCGGAAATACATCAGGAAATTCTTTTGCGACGGGAATATCATTGATGCTCTTTTCTTCAGTTTGTACTTTCTCGACGTGTGCTAGAACAGCATAGCAACCTTTTCTTATTAGTTTTTGTGCCTTCAGGTTACTAATAAGATTTAACTTTGCATTGCTCTTTTCTTCGTACACCATTAAGGATTTTCCTTTTTCTCGTACAATGCGAATTGCATTTTTGTAACAAACGATCTCTGCTTTCACTTCTCTCAACCAGTCCATACCGATTATCACATCAAAACTCCCTAACTCTACTGGTATCAAGTCAATCTTAAATGTTTCGCTAACCAGTTTAATTTCTCGATTCCGACATATATTATCTGCTGAAATTAATTTACCATTTGCTAATTCGAGTAAAAATTTACTATCCAAAGGCGTCAATGGGCAACTTAATTTAGCACAAAAATCTCTACTCATATAGCTTCTATCCACACCCGAATCAAATAAAACGTAAGCAGATTTATTGTCAATAAGAAACGTACCCGTAACAAGCTCCGGGTCTTCCTGTGCCTCTGCCGCATTAATATTGAAAACTCTTCCGCGGCCTTGTCCATTCGTGTTCTCCTTGTTCGGGAAATTTCTAATAATGTGGCCCGGTTTTCCACATTTATAACAAACTACATTGGCATAACTTGCTCCGACACTACTTGCTCCGCCATTACTCGTTCCGACACCATTTGTTCCTTTCGTTCTGTTAACCCCTGGTTCGTAGATCTCACACTTCGCCGCACTATGACCATTTCTTTTACACTTGTTGCAAAATTTGGTGCAGAACCCTGAGTGATACTTTTCACACCTTTGGCATAGCTGCTTCTGATTGTTGTTGTTGTTGCGGTTATTATTGTTGTTGGGATGATTGTTGTAGTTGCTGTTGTTATTGTTGTTGTTGTTGTTGTTGTTGTTGTTGTTGTTGTTGTTGTTGGGCCGTTTGTTGTAGTTGCGATTGATGTTGCGATTGTTGGGATAATTGTTGCGATTATTATTGTAATTGCTGTTGTTGTTGTATTGGTGATTCTTATCACCGTTTTCCTCCCACTTTCTTTTAACTTGCTTCACATTGGCCTCTTCAGCCGTCTGTTCTTTAATTCTTTCCTCAATCTAGTTCACTAGTTTGTGAGCCATTCTACATGCCTGTTGTATGGAGGCGGGCTCGTGTGAACTTATATCTTCTTGGATTCTTTCCGGTAATCCTTTCACAAACACGTCGATCTTCTCTTCCTCATCTTCGAACGCTCCCGGACACAATAGGCACAATTCTGTGAATCGTCTTTCGTACGTGGTAATATCAAATCCTTGGGTTCGTAACCCTCTAAGTTCTGTCTTGAGCTTATTGACCTCGGTTCTGGGACGGTACTTCTCGTTCATCAAGTGCTTGAATGTGACCACGGTAGTGCGTACGCATCATCTTGTCCCACTTGCTCTAGATAGGTATTCCACCATGTTAACGCAGAACCTGTGAAGGTATGCGTAGCGTACTTCACTTTGTCCTCTTCAGTACACTTACTTATGGCAAACACCGATTCGACCTTCTCGGTCCACCGTTTCAATCCGATCGGTCATTCGGTTCCATCAAATTCCAAAGGTTTGCAGGCAGTGAATTCTTTGTAGGTGCATCCTACACGATTTCCTGTACTGCTAGATCCAAGGTTATTGTTGGTATGTAGCGCAGCCTGTACTGCGGCTATGTTTGAAGCTAGAAAAGTACGGAATTCCTCTTCATTCATATTCACGGTGTGTCGAGTAGTTGGTGCCATTTCCTTCAAAATAGTCAAATGGAACAAGTTAATCATACAGAATATTAAGAGTAGTTAATAGTATTTCGTAGCATAATATGAACTCATTTATAAAAGCTTTTTCTTCATATTAGCGTTTTATAAGTTTAAATTCGGGTAGTACCTACCCGTTACGTTCATACTTAGTAGCTAATATACAATTCAACTACTACAATTCTATATGAAAAACTGATTATAATAATATTTCGCGTTCAAACTTTTATACAATATTTTACAAACTTACAATACCGCTTATTTTACATAAAGCATGAAATATAGCACACAATAACTTTGATACAAGATAGTTGTGAAGACAATTCTAGCTAGTACACAAGTCGTTCAGCAAAGGCAATAAAGACACGTAATTCATACGTCCAGAAACAAGTCATGCATTCTGGTTTTACTAGGACTACTTCCCATCCTTGGTCTTGTGCAACATAACCGTTATGGCCGTTGATAAGACAGCGTGTTGTAACGTCATCAAAGGGACGAGGGTTACGTAATGTCCAACAGTCCCGTAATAATCTAAAAACCTCATTTCTTACCCCAATTATCGACTCCGTCACTTGTGGAAACGTTTTGTTTAATAGTTGTAGCCCGATGTTCTTGTTCTCACTTTGGTGAGAAGCGAACATTACTAATCCGTAAGCATATAAATGCTTCTTTATGTTGCATGTTAGCCGCTTTTTCTAAATCACGAAGTCCAATATTCGGATATATTGAGTCAAAATAATTTCTTAACCCATTGCGTAAAATAGCATTTGGGTTCCCAGCAATATATGCGTCAAAGTAAACACATCGTAAATTATGGATTTCCCAATGTGATATCCCCCATCTTTTGAACGAAAGCCTTTTATAAACCAAGGCATTCTTGGAACGTTCTTCGAATGTCTTACAAACTGATCTCGCCTTAAATAGTTGTGCTGAAGAATTCTGACCGACTCTAGACAAGATTTCATCAATCATGTCTACGGGTAGGTCTCTTAAAATATTGGGTTGTCTATCCATTTTGTGTTTTTATACTGTAAAATAGACAAGAGTTAGATTCATAAAAAAAATGCTTATTAATACAAGCAATTTTTACATATATCATAAAGCATAAGCACACTATATTACATATATTACACCACACGAATACAACTATCTTATTCTGACTCGCTTGTTTCTTCTTCTTCGGTTTTGGTTCGTTTTGCCAAGTTTCTAGGGATATATGATGTTCCCCTAATACGAGCCATCGTTTTCCACATTGGTTTAGAAAAACCTGGTGGTTTAGAGGTTCCCGGGTCATTGTTACAACTTAAGGACTTCGGGGGTTGACGATACATATAAAGTTCATCGGGGTTGGAATTAGATTTCTCTATTTTTATGCCCTTTCCCTTATTATTTTCTTTTGCCTTTTTAAATTCAGTTGGGGTAATTTCTATAACATCATCGGAATTCTCGTCGGAATCCGATTCATCGGAGAATTGGTAATCCTCCCAATATTTTGCTTCCTTGGCGGAAACACCATTGACCATAATTAACCTTGGTCAGTTGGTTGAGGATTTTCTTTTACTTAACCGTTTTATTATTTCCCCCACCGGTTCTATTTCCTCCTCCGGTTCCTCCTCTTCCGGTTCTGATTCTTCTTCCGGTTCCTCTTCGGGAACTTGTGAATCAGTCCAATATATATTCGACTCTTCATTATTATTAGGTGAGTCAATGGAATTTGTGCTAGAGGTAGACATCTATCACACAATATCAAACACGTTAAGAGATTAATATATCACATAATATATACATGTTAATAATATATAGTTTCCAACAAAAATGTTAAGCAATCATTTTTAAAGAAAACACGGTCGAAGTCCAGACTCACTAATGCATCCTAATAAACTCGATAAGACACGCTAATGCAAATTTTCTGGTTCTCTAAGACCAACGCTCGGATACCAACTGAAATGTCCCGTTCTTATTGATTAAAAACGTTCCATATTAATTGATTTCGTTGCGAGGTTTTAACCTCTATATGAGACGTTTTTCAAAGACTGCATTCATTTTAAAACAAACCATAACCTTTATTTCATCAATAAAGGTTTAAAAAGCTTTACGTAGATTATCAAATAATGATAATCTAAAATATCCTGTTTACACGCGACCATTACATAATGGTTTACAATACAAATATGTTACAACGAAATAAGTTTCTTGGATGCAGTTTTTACACAATATCATACAATCATGGACTCCAAATCTCGTCTTTATTTAAGTATGCGACAGCGAAAGCTCTTAATATTCACCTGAGAATAAACATGCTTTAAACGTCAACAAAAATGTTGGTGAGTTATAGGTTTAACCTATATATATCAAATCGTAACAATAGACCACAAGATTTCATATTTCAATACACATCTCATACATAGAGATAAAAATCATTCATATGGTGAACACCTGGTAACCGACATTAACAAGATGCATATATAAGAATATCCCCATCATTCCGGGACACCCTTCGGATATGATATAAATTTCGAAGTACTAAAGCATTCGGTACTTTGGATGGGTTTGTTAAGCCCAATAGATCTATCTTTAGGATTCGCGTCAATTAGGGTGTCTGTTCCCTAATTCTTAGATTACCAGACTTAATAAAAAGAGGCATATTCGATTTCGATAATTCAACCATAGAATATAGTTTCACGTACTTGCGTCTATTTTGTAAATCATTTATAAAACCTGCATGTATTCTCATCCCAAAAATATTAGATTTTAAAAGTGGGACTATAACTCACTTTCACAGATTTTTACTTCGTCGGGAAGTAAGACTTGGCCACTGGTTGATTCACGAACCTATAACAATATATACATATATATCAAAGTATGTTCAAAATATATTTACAACACTTTTAATATATTTTGATGTTTTAAGTTTATTAAGTCAGCTGTCCTCGTTAGTAACCTACAACTAGTTGTCCACAGTTAGATGTACAGAAATAAATCGATAAATATTATCTTGAATCAATCTACGACCCAGTGTATACGTATCTCAGTATTTATCACAACTCAAACTATATATATTTTGGAATCAACCTCAACCCTGTATAGCTAACTCCAACATTCACATATAGAGTGTCTATGGTTGTTCCGAAATATATATAGATGTGTCGACATGATAGGTCAAAACATTGTATACGTGTCTATGGTATCTCAATATTATATAATATACAATACAAGTTGATTAAGTTATGGTTGAAAAAGATTTGTTACCAATTTTCACGTAGCTAAAATGAGAAAAATTATCCAATCTTGTTTTACCCATAACTTCTTCATTTTAAATCCGTTTTGAGTGAATCAAATTGCTATGATTTCATATTGAACTCTATTTTATGAATCTAAATAGAAAAAGTATAGGTTTATAGTCGTAAAAATAAGTTACAAGTCATTTTTGTAAATGTAGTCATTTCAGTCGAAAGAACGACGTCTAGATGACCATTTTAGAAAACATACTTCCACTTTGAGTTTAACCATAATTTTTGGATATAGTTTCATGTACATAATAAAAATCATTTTCTCAGAATAACAACTTTTAAATCAAAGTTTATCATAGTTTTTAATTAACTAACCCAAAACAGCCCGCGATGTTACTACGACGGCGTAAATCCGGTTTTACGGTATTTTTCATGTTTCCAGGTTTTAAATCATTAAGTTAGCATATCATATAGATATAGAACATGTGTTTAGTTGATTTTAAAAGTCAAGTTATAAGGATTAACTTTTATTTGCGAACAAGTTTAGAATTAACTAAACTATGTTCTAGTGATTACAAGTTTAAACCTTCGAATAAGATAGCTTTATATGTATGAATCGAATGATGTTATGAACATCATTACTACCTTAAGTTCCTTGGATAAACCTACTGGAAAATAGAAAAATGGATCTAGCTTCAACGGATCCTTGGATGGCTCGAAGTTCTTGAAGCAGAATCATGACACGAAAACAAGTTCAAGTAAGATCATCACTTGAAATAAGATTGTTATAGTTATAGAAATTGAACCAAAGTTTGAATATGATTATTACCTTGTATTAGAATGATAACCTACTGTAAGAAACAAAGATTTCTTGAGGTTGGATGATCACCTTACAAGATTGGAAGTGAGCTAGCAAACTTGAAAGTATTCTTGATTTTATGTAACTAGAACTTGTAGAATTTATGAAGAACACTTAGAACTTGAAGATAGAACTTGAGAGAGATCAATTAGATGAAGAAAATTGAAGAATGAAAGTGTTTGTAGGTGTTTTTGGTCGTTGGTGTATGGATTAGATATAAAGGATATGTAATTTTGTTTTCATGTAAATAAGTCATGAATGATTACTCATATTTTTGTAATTTCATGAGATATTTCATGCTAGTTGCCAAATGATGGTTCCCACATGTGTTAGGTGACTCACATGGGCTGCTAAGAGCTGATCATTGGAGTGTATATACCAATAGTACATACATCTAAAAGCTGTGTATTGTACGAGTACGAATACGGGTGCATACGAGTAGAATTGTTGATGAAACTGAACGAGGATGTAATTGTAAGCATTTTTGTTAACTAGAAGTATTTTGATAAGTGTATTGAAGTCTTTCAAAAGTGTATAAATACATATTAAAACACTACATGTATATACATGTTAACTGAGTCGTTAAGTCATCGTTAGTCGTTACATGTAAATGTTGTTTTGAAACCTTTAGGTTAACGATCTTGTTGAATGTTGTTAACCCATTGTTTATTATAACAAATGAGATGTTAAATTGTTATATTATCATGATATTATGATATATAATATATCTTAGTATGATGTATATACAGTTAAATGTCGTTACAACGATAATCGTTACATATATGTCTCGTTTCGAAATCATTAAGTTAGTAGTCTTATTTTTACATATGTATTTCATTGTTAATACACTTAATAATATATTTAATTATCATTTAACATAATTAACCAAGTGTATCAATATCTTAATATGATTCATATGTACCTAGTAAGACGTTGTTATAACGATAATCGTTATATATATCGTTTTCGAGTTTCTTAAATAAATAGTCTCATTTTTATGTATATAACTCATTGTTAAAATACCTAATGAGATACATACTTATAATAAAATCATGTTAACTATATATATAACCATATATATGTCATCGTATAGTTTTTACAAGTTTTAACGTTCGTGAATCACCGGTCAACTTGGGTGGTCAATTGTCTATATGAAACCTATTTCAATTAATCAAGTCTTAACAAGTTTGATTGCTTAACATGTTGGAAACACTTAATCATGTAAATAACCATTTCATTGAATATATATATAAACATGGAAAAGTTCGGGTCACTACAGCAGGGTTGGCCTCGGATTCACGAACCTATATCATTTGTATATTTATTAACACATATAATTGTAATCGAACGATTTCATATGTTACTATAATTAGTAATATACTTATCAATATATTTAGTTCATACATTGTTCATAATTAATACTTATCATATTAAATTTTAATATATTTTTAAGCAATATTAATATAATGGTAATGTGTTTTTATACAAAGTTTTTATTTATAAATATAACCATAATAATAATAGTGATAAATATAATATTAATAGTAATATTAATAGTAGTATTCCGTTTTAATCTTACATATAAATTTCATAACAACACTGATATTCATATTTATAATTTTCATATTTGTATTAACAACATCTTTAAAACTTTTATTTTCATAATCATGATAGTTTTTACAATAATAATATTGATAGTAATAATAACATAGTTGTAATAATAGTAATAATGGTAAAAGTGATAATAGTGATGGTAATATTAATTCTACTTATGGTAACAATAATACTAATAACTATAAAGTGATGCCAATACTAATATTTATGAAAATAATACCAAAAATACTAATAATACCTAAATGTACCACATAATAATAACTAGAAATGATAATGATAGTAATCATTTTTTATTAATATTAACATAATATTAACAATAACAACATTTATTAATAACCTTAATAATAATAATAATAATGATACTTATATCTATGGTTAACCATAATAATTATAATACTTTTAATAATTATAGCACTAGTAATTTTAACAATAACTAACAATAACAATAATAATATTAACAACAACAACAACAACAACAATAATAATAATAATAATAATTTTTAAAAAAGAAGACTACCTTTAAAAGCCTTAAACAAAAAGAATGCTCCGAGTGGGGATTGAACCCGAGACCTCTCGGTTACACGCAAACACCCAAGACCATGGTTCCATGCGTGCTTTATCTGATTAATATCCCAAACCCAAAAATATAAACTGTGATAGATTGTCATCTCCTTCCTCATCAATCTAGAACTCGACCCAGCATACAGAACGATTACAATTAACAATTTACAAGTTTTGAATTTAATATGTAAACGAAACAAGATTTATCTAGTTGTGATTTTATTGTTTAAAAGCAAAATAAAATACAAAAAATTATATATATAGATATATGAACCCGTCGCTGTTTAGGATGAAAAATAAAATAAACTTTGATTTCGAGAATGTTTCAGACCAAACTTGTAACACAAATTGTGTTTCAAATCATGCCTGGAAACTGTTTGAATCTTCAATTGAACTCAAATCATTAACACAAGTTTGAATTTCACCAAGAACATACTGTTTGACTTTTTAAGTAATTACTTTGACTTCTAAATTCTTGATGAATATGAAGAATTGGAATCTATAAATTTGCAGATAGGTTGAGTGTAAGGATTCTAATAAGATTGCATTAATCGATTTTTAAAAACATTACGAAATCGAACTTTTGGTAAAATGGGTAAAGAACATAGAAAAAAGAAAAAAGAAAAAAAATAGATGTACATCCATTTCTATTTAAAGAATTTGACTGTTTTGGTGTTAGTGAGTGCAGAGGACATGAAGATGATTGAATGATGTCTTGTATCGAAGAGGAGATCGACCAGAAGTCACAAGCAGTACAGTTTTAAAAAAAATTATATAACTGATAAAGGTATAATTACGCGTGATATATCTATCTGTTTCTATATATTTAATGTTTTAATTTTACTAATTAATAATAATAGATATGATATTATTATTAATAATAATAAACATAAACATACAACTAATAATAATAATATAAAGAGTAACAATAATATGTCTCAATAACAATAATTTTTAGTGAAATTTATAAAAATAATATTATTGATAATAATAATAATAATACAAATTTTATTAATATTAATAATATTATTAGTAATAATAAATTGTTTATATCGAATTTCATATTCATATATTATATTTCTAAAATGATAATATTAATAACACTAGTATCGATATTATTATTAAAAGTAATAACAATATTGTTATAACAATATAATTAATATATTAGTATTACAACTTATAGATTATGTACTAACTATATTAATATAACAAATCAATTATATCAAACTTCATATCTAGATGTTATATATTGAAAATAATACTTTTAAAACTATTGATTTTAATATTTATATTAATATTGATGATATTAATAACAACTCATACATATCCAAACTCATATATTAATATTAATATTAATATTGGCTTGAGCGAAAGTAACGATCATAATACAACATTTATACATTAACTTGTAATTACATATTATATATTAGCTTTACATTTCATTACTAATGTAATACTTATTTTATTTAATTAACATATTTGAATATTTAACATTTATATAATTTATAAATATTTCAATATAATAATCATATATATTTACTTCAATAGTAATTTAATTATTTTATTTATCATTTTACATTTTTAATCTCGTTTGACTAAAGTGTATCTCAAAATATTATATATACACCCTTATACTTATTTTGATATATATATTTACCTTTATTTATATAAATATTTTTTTTATTTACAATATTGGTTCGTGAATCGTCGGGAGTAGTCAAAGTCAAATGCATTCATAAATAAAAAAAATAAAATATAGTTCTAACATTTTGAGACTTGGTCTAACAGACTTTGCTTATCGTGTCGAAATATTAAGTTTAAATTTGGTCGAAAATTTCCGGGTCATCACATATTCAAACTTGTAATTAAATTTAATATAATACAATTTATTTATTATATCATATTTACTAATTATAATATATTGAATCTTTAATATTTATTAATTACAATATATATATAATAATACTTATGTATAGAATATATATATATATATATATATATATATATATATATATATATATATATATATATATATATAGATTCATTTTAATTACAACTTTATTATCTTATATATTATTTTCAATATTTAATTCTGATGATTAAATTATATTTTATAATTTCAAATTATTATATGTACTTACATTTATATATATATGTACGTATTTATTTACAAGCAATTGTTCGTGAATCGTTGGGAATGGTCAAAGGTTAATTGAATCCATATAAATAGTTCAAAAAATTTTGAGACTCAACATTACAGACTTTGCTTATCATGTCGAAACCATATAAAGATTAAGTTTAAATTTGGTCGAAAATTTCCGGGTCGTCACAATTGCTTATGCAGTGGGAGTTGTGAGTCGGTTTATGTCGAATAAGGGTAAAGAGCATTGGGAAGGTATAAAGTGTCTTTTGCGCTACTTGAAAGGTACTTCTAAAATGGGGTTGCAATTCACTAAAGGTGATTCCATTTTGAAAGGGTACGTTGATGCTGATTTGGGTGGTTGTGACGATTCGGGTAGAAGCACTACGGGGTATGTTTTCACGGTTGGTAAGACGACGGTTAGTTGGATGTCCAAACTTCAAAGTTATGTTGCGCTGTCAACAACGGAAGCTGAGTATATGGCAGCAGCAGAAGCTTGCAAAGAACTTGTATGGCTGAAGAATTTCATGTTTGAGTTGGGACGAGTTCAAAAAGATTATGTCTTGCACTGTGATAATCAAAGTGTTATTCATTTGGTGAAGAACCCGGTGTTTCATGGTCATACGAAACACATAAAGCTAAGGTATCATAAAATTAGCAAACTTATTGAAGATGGTACTTTAGTTGTCAAGAAAATTCCTGGTACGGAGAATCCTACTGATATGTGTACTAAGGTGGTTACGATCGAAAAGTTGAAGCTTTACATAGCTTCAACTGGTCTTCTTGTTACTTGATGGAAGAAGACGGCAACTAGAGAGCTCTAAGGGTTATTAGTATTGATTTCGACAAGTAGTGTTGAAGACCTTGTATCGAAAGTCTGCTCTTCCAATGATGTTGAGTTTGCGTGTCCCATGTTTGATTGGCGGTATGAGAGGTGGTTTGACGTTCTTGGTTGAAATGGTTAGTTTTGGGGTTGACGAGATTTCTGGGTTTTGCTCTCCTTTGAGTGGGAGATTGTTGGATGTGCAAAGAAGATCAAAACGAAGAAACTGGTACGGTCGCGTTTAGGTGAAGTTTGTCGCGATACGCGACACATTGGAGCGTGACACATGAAGCTGGAACGCGACAAATGAGGCAGTGATCTGGACTCGATGGTTATCGCGTTTTGATCAACATTGTTGCTTGTGGATGCAGTCTATCGCGACACATCAACTTTGTTTACACTATTCGTGGCCAGCAAGTTATTTGATTTGTTTCCTAATTTTGATTAGCACTATAAATATACCCATTGTATTCTGTAAACCACATGTACGAAAATCAATAAAAAAAAACCTCTCTAGTTGCCCGTGGACTAAAGCAATCATACCGATTGCATATAACCACGTAAATTCTTGTGTCTTTTACTTTTCTTGTTGTTATTATGTCCGTTTGTCGTTTGTGGGATCACAATCTATCAATTGGTGGTCGTTGTTGGGTCCATAAATTCCTAACAAAAGTGATATATTTTGCTAGGAAATCATTGAGTTACGTTAGCTGATATGTTATAGTAGGTGAGGATGGTACACCTTAACTGTTCATCAACATAGGTTTGTTTAGTGTAATAGAACTTAACCAATGGAGTATCCTAAACAATCAACCAAAGCGAGTTCTAACAACAGTTATATTAACAAAATAACTTATTATCCAAGTAACTACCATTTTTGAAAATATATTTCTACCATTCACTGGTACCAGTAAACAACACTTTGAAGAAATAAGCCAAATATCATGAAGTCGTATACTAACATCATATATTGTCATTGGCATTAAATCAAACACCTTGTGTTCGTTCAAGAAACTTCAAAATAATGGTAATTTATAAGGTTGATTCAAATTAATTCTGATAATGATCATTACATACCATATAACATATCATGATATCAATTAAATTGGACATGAGATCAATGTAATAAATTTATAACATAACAGTATAAGCTTGTTTCTCCTTACTATTGAACATCAAGATTGTATTATAACATATCAAACTTTAACAACTCTATAAATTTTATGACATTTGGATTAAATTGAATATCTCTATTATAACAAACTTTAACAATCTATGCATGAGTTTAATTGTACGCATACATAACAATCTTTACAACACTATTATCACAATGTTAACAATCTATGCATCAGATCAGCTCTATGCATACATATTGAAATGTCCCGTTCATATTGATTATAAACGTTCCATATTAATTGATTTCGTTGCGAGGTTTTGACCTCTATATGAGACGTTTTTCAAAGACTGCATTCGTTTTTAAAACAAACCATAACCTTTATTTTATCGACAAGGTTAAAAGGACACCACCTAGATTATCCAGAAATGATAATCTAAAAATATCACACTTACACACTACCAATACATATTGGTTTACAATAGTAATATGTTACAACAAAGTAAATCTCGAATGCAGTTTTAAACAATATTATACAAGCATGCTGACACCAAATCTTGTCCATATTTTAGCAAGCAACAGCGGAAGCTCTTAATAATCACCTGAGAATAAACATGCTTTAAACGTCAACAAATATGTTGGTGAGTTATAGGTTTAACCTATATATTTATCAAATCGTAATAATAGACCACAAGATTTCATATTTCAATATACATCCCATATATAGAGATAAAAATCATTCATATGGTGAACACCTGGTAACCGACATTAACAAGATGCATATAAGAATATCCCCTATCATTCCGGTAAATCCTTCGGGCATGATAAAAATGAATTCGAAGTACTAAAGCATCCGGTACTTTGGATGGGGTTCGTTAGGCCCAATAGATCTATCTTTAGGATTCGCGTCAATTAGTAGATCGGTTTACTAATTCTTAGGCTACCAACCAAAAAGGGGCATATTCGGCTTCGATCATTCACCCATATAATGTAGTTTCATTTACTTGTGTCTATTTCGTAAAACATTTATAAAACTACATGTATTCTCATCCCAAAATATTAGATTTTAAAAGTGGGACTATAACTCACTTTTTACAGATTTTTTACTTCATCGGGAAGTAAGACTTGGCCACTGGTCGATTCACGAACCTATAACAAATATGTACATATATATCAAAGTATGTTCAAAATATATTTACAACATTTTTATTACGTTTTAATGATTTGAGTTTATTAAGTCAACTGTCCTCGTTAGTAACCTACAACTAGTTGTCCACAGTTAGATGTACAGAAATAAATCGATATATATTGTCTTGAATCAATCCACGACCCAGTGTATACACGTCTCAGGCTAGATCACAACTCAAAGTATATATATTTTTGGAATCAACCTCAACCCTGTATAGCTAACTCAAACATTACTGCATATAGAGTGTCTATGGTTGTTCCAAATAATATATATACATGGGTCGATATGATATGTCAAAATATTTGTATACGTGTCTATGGTATTCCAAGATTACATAATATATTAGAATATATGTATTATACAATATAAGTTAGCTAGGATATGATTAATATAGATTTGTTACCAATTTTCACGTAGCTACAACAAGTAAAATTATCCAATCTTGTTTTACCCATAACTTCTTCGTTTTAAAATCCGTTTTGAGTGATTCAAGTTGCTATGGTTTAATATTGAACTTAAGTTTATGAATCTAAATAGAAAAAGTATAATTTTATAGTCGGAAATACATATTACAAGTCGTTTTTGTAAAGGTAGTCATTTCAGTCGAAAGAACGACGTCTAGATGACCATTTTGGAAAACATACTTCCACTTTGAGTTTAACCATGATTTTTGGATATAGTTTCATGTTCATAAGAAAAATTATTTTCCCAGAAGAACAACTTTTAAATCAAATTTTATCATAGTTTTTAATTAACTAACCCAAAACAGCCCGTGGTGTTACTACGACGGCGTATATCCGGTTTTACGGTGTTTTTCGTGTTTTCAGGTTTTAAATCATTAAGTTAGCATATCATATAGATATAGAACATGTGTCTAGTTGATTTTAAAATTCAAGTTAGAAGGATTAACTTTTGTTTGCGAACAAGTTTAGAATTAACTAAACTACGTTCTAGTGATTACAAGTTTAAACCTTCGAATAAGGTAGTTTTATATATATGAATCAAATGATGTTATGAACATCATTACTACCTCAAGTTTTGTGGATAAACCTACTGGAAAAGAGAAAAATAGATCTAGCTTCAAAGGATCCTTGGATGGCTTGAGAGTTCTTGAAGCAAAATCATGACACGAAAACAAGTTCAAGTAAGATTTCCACTCGAAATAAGATTGTTATAGTTATAGAAATTGAATCAAAGTTTGAGTATGAGTATTACCTTGAATTAGAAAGATATCTTACTGTAAATAAAAAAGATTTCTTGAGATTGGATGATCACTTGAAATGGATTTGCAAGATTGAATGTAAGTTAGCAAACTTGGAAGTGTTGTTGGTGTGTTCTTGAGTAGTTGTTTTATAACTTGGTTTATGTATGGATTTATGAACTAGATTGAGCTAGATTTTGATGAAGATGATGAAGAACACTTAGAACACCAAGAGAGAACTTGAGAGAGAGTAGTTTGATGCATAAAAATTGGAATTGAAATGTGTTTATGGTTGGTGAGTCTACACGTGAATGAGGCATTGACATATAGCCTCCATTAGTTTGTAATATTGTGAGATATTTCATGCTAGATGTTAAATGATAGTTCCCACATGGTTAGGTGACTCACAAGGGCTGCTAAGAGCTGATCATTGAAGTGTATATACTAATAGTAAATACATTTAGAAGCTAGGTATTGTACGAGTACGAATACGGGTGCATACGAGTAGAATTGTTGGTGAAAATGAATGAGGGTGTAATTGTAAGCATTTTTGTTAAGTAGAAGTACTTTGATAAGTGTCTTGAAGTCTTTCAAAATTGTATGAATACATATTAAAATACTACATGTATATACATTTTAACTGAGTCGCTAAGTCATCGTTAGTCGTTACATGTAAGTGTTGTTTTGAAACCTTTAAGTTAACGATCTTGTTAAATGTTTTTAACCCATTGTTTATTATATCTAATGAGATGTTAAATTATTATATTATCATGATATTATGATATATTAATATATCTTAGTATGATATATATACAGTTAAATGTTGTTACAATGATAATCGTTACATATATGTCTCGTTTCGAAATCATTAAGTTAGTAGTCTTGTTTTTACATATGTAGTTCATTGTTAATACACTTAATGACATGTTTACTTATAATTTATCATGATTAAACATAGTGTATCAATATCTTAATATGATTCATATGTATTTAGTAAAACGTTGTTATAAGGATAATCGTTATATATATCGTTTTCGAGTTTCTTAATTCAATAGTCTCATTTTTATGTATATAACTCATTGTTAAAATACCTAATGAGATACTTACTTATCATAATATCATGTTAACTATATATATATATATATATATATATATATATATATATATATATATATATATATATATATATATATATATATATATATATATATATATATATATATATATATATATATATATATATATATATATATATATATATATATATCCATATATGTCATCATATAGTTTTTACAAGTTTTAACGTTCGTGAATCACCGGTCAACTTGGGTGGTCAATTGTCTATATGAAACCTATTTCAATTAATCAAGTCTTAACAAGTTTGATTGCTTAACATGTTAGAAACACTTAATCACGTAAATAACAATTTCATTTAATATAAATAAACATGGAAAAGTTCGGGTCACTACAGTACCTACCCGTTAAATAAATTTCGTCCCGAAATTTTAAGCAGTTGGAGGTGTTGACGTATCTTCTGGAAATAAGTGCAGGTATTTCTTCTTCATCTGATCTTCTCATTCCCAGGTGAACTCGGTTCCTCTACGAGCATTCCATCGAACCTTAACAATTGGTATCTTATTTTACTTAAGTCTTTTAACCTCACGATCCATTATTTCGACGGGTTCTTTGATGAATTGAAGTTTTTCGTTGATTTGGATTTTGTCTTATGGAATAGTGAGATCTTCTTTAGCAAAACATTTCTTCAAATTCGAGACTTGGAAAGTGTTATGTACAGCCACAAGTTGTTGAGGTAACTCAAGTCGGTAAGCTACTGGTCCGACACGATCAATAATATTGAATGGTCCAATATACCTTGGATTTAATTTCCTTTATTTACCAAATCGAACAATACCTTTCCAAGGTGTAACTTTAAGCATGACCATCTCTCCAATTTCGAATTCTATATCTTTTCTTTTAATGTCAGCGTAGCTCTTTTGTCGACTTTGGGCTGTTTTCAACCGTTGTTGAATTTGGATGATCTTATCAGTAGTTTCTTGTATTATCTCCGAACTCGTAATCTGTCTATCCTCCACTTCACTCCAACAAATCGGAGACCTGCACTTTCTACCATAAAGTGCTTCAAACGGCGCCATCTCAATGCTTGAATGGTAGCTGTTGTTGTAGGAAAATTCTGCTAACGGAAGGTGTCGATCCCAACTGTTTTCGAAATCAATAACACATGCTCGTAGCATGTCTTCAAGAATTTGTATCGTCCTTTCGCTCTGCCCATCAGTTTGTGGATGATAGACAGTACTCATGTCTAGACGAGTTCCTAATGCTTGCTGTAATGTCTGCCAGAATCTTGAAATAAATCTGCCATCCCTATCAGAGATAATAGAGATTGGTATTCCATGTTTGGAGACGACTTTCTTCAAATACAGTCATGCTAACTTCTCCATCTTGTCATCTTCTCTTATTGGCAGAAAGTGTGCTGATTTGGTGAGACGATCAACTATTACCCAAATAGTATCAAAACCACTTGCAATCCTTGGTAATTTAGTGATGAAATCCATGGTAATGTTTTCCCATTTCCATTCTGAGATTTCAGGTTATTGAAGTAGACCTGATGGTTTCTGATGCTCAGCTTTGACCTTAGAACACGTCAAATATTCTCCTACGTATTTAGCAACATCTGCTTTCATACCCGGCCAACAAAAATGTTTCTTGAGATCCTTGTATATCTTTCCCGTTCCAGGATGTATTGAGTATCTGGTTTTACGAGCTTCTCTAAGTACCATTTATCTTATATCTCCAAATTTTGGTACCCAAATTCTTTCAGCCCTATACCGGGTTCCGTCTTCCCGAATATTAAGATGCTTCTCCGATCCTTTGGGTATTTCATCCTTTAAGTTTCCCTCTTTTAAAACTCCTTGTTGTGCCTCCTTTATTTGAGTAGTAAGGTTAGTGTGAATCATTATATTCATAGCTTTTACACGAATGGGTTCTCTGTCCTTTCTGCTCAAGGCGTCGGATACCACATTTGCCTTCCCCGGGTGGTAACGAATCTCAAAGTCGTAATCATTCAACAAATCAATCCACATGCGCTGTCTCATGTTCAGTTGTTTCTGATTAAATATGTGTTGAAGACTTTTGTGGTCGGTATATATAATACTTTTGACCCCATATAAGTAGTGCCTCCAAGTCTTTAATGCATAAACAACCGCGCCTAATTCTAAATCATGTGTCGTATAATTCTGCTCGTGAATCTTCAATTGTCTAGACGCATAAGCAATTATTTTCGTTCGTTACATTAATACACAACCGAGACCTTGCTTTGAGGCGTCACAATATATCACAAAATCATCATTCCCTTCAGGTAATGACAATATAGGTGCCGTAGTTAACTTTTTCTTTAACAATTGAAACGCTTTATCTTGTTCATCCTTCCATTCAAATTTCTTCCCTTTATGCGTTAATGCAGTCAAGGGTTTTGCTATTCTGAAAAAATCTTGGATGAATCTCCTGTAATAACCAGCTGGCCCTAAAAATTGGTGTATGTGTTTCGGAGTTTTCGGGGTTTCCCACTTTTCAACGGTTTCAATCTTTGCTGGATCCACCTGAATACCTTCTTTGTTCACTATGTGTCCGAGGAATTGAACTTCTTCCAACCAAAATGCACACTTTGAAAACTTAGCGTACAGTTTTTCTTTCCTTAACAACTCTAGCACTTTTCTCAAATGTTCTTCGTGCTCTTGGTCATTCTTTGAGTAAATAAGTATGTCATCAATGAAAACAATGACAAACTTGTCAAGGTATGGTCCACACACTCGGTTCATGAGGTCCATGAACACAGCTGGTGCGTTAGTCAACCCAAAGGGCATAACCATAAACTCGTAATGACTGTAACGTGTCCTAAAAGCAGTCTTTGGAATATCATCCTCCTTCACCCGCATTTGATGATACCCATAACGTAAATCAATCTTTGAATAAACCGACGAGCCTTGTAGTTGATCAAATAAGTCGTCGATTCTCGGTAGTGGGTAGCGGTTATTGATGGTAAGTTTGTTCAACTCTCGGTAGTCGATACACAACCTAAATGTACCATCCTTCTTCTTGACAAACAAAACAGGAGCTCCCCACGGTGATGTGCTTGGTCGAATGAAACCACGTTCTAAAAGTTCCTGTAACTGACTTTGTAATTCTTTCATTTCGCTGGGTGTGAGTCTGTATGGAGCACGAACTATTGGTGCAGCTCCTGGTACAAGGTCTATTTGAAATTCAACGGATCGTTGTGGGGGTAATTGTAGTGACCCGAACTTTTCCATGTTTATATATATTAATTGAGATTGATGTTTACATGATTAAATGTTTCCAACATGTTAAGCAATCAAACTTGTTAAGACTTGATTAATTGAAATAGGTTTCATATAGACAATTGACCACCCAAGTTGACCGGTGATTCACGAACGTTAAAACTTGTAAAAAAAAACTATATGATGACATATATATGGTTATATATATAGTTAACATGATATTATGATAAGTAAACATATCATTAATTATATTAACAATGAACTACATATGTAAAAACAAGACTACTAACTTAATGATTTTGAAACGAGACATATATGTAACGTTTATCGTTGTAACGACATTTAATGTATATATATCATATTAAGAGATATTCGTACATCATAATATCATGATAATATAATAATTTAAAATCTATTTTGATATTATAAACATTGGGTTAACAACATTTAACAAGATCGTTAACCTAAAGGTTTCAAAACAACACTTACATGTAACGACTAACGATGACTTAACGACTCAGTTAAAATGTATATACATGTAGTGTTTTAATATGTATTTATACACTTTTGAAAGACTTCAATACACTTATCAAAATACTTCTACTTAACAAAAATGCTTACAATTACATTCTCGTTCAGTTTCATCAACAATTCTACTCGTATGCACCCGTATTCGTACTCGTACAATACACAGCTTTTAGATGTATGTACTATTGGTATATACACTCCAATGATCAGCTCTTAGCAGCCCATGTGAGTCACCTAACACATGTGGGAACCATCATTTGGCAACTAGCATGAAATATCTCATAAGATTACAAAAATATGAGTAATCATTCATGACTTATTTACATGAAAACAAAATTACATATCCTTTATATCTAATCCATACACCAACGACCAAAAACACCTACAAACACTTTCATTCTTCAATTTTCTTCATCTAATTGAACTCTCTCAAGTTCTATCTTCAAGTTCTAAGTGTTCTTCATAAATTCCAAAAGTTCTAGTTTCATAAAATCAAGAATACTTTCAAGTTTGCTAGCTCACTTCCAATCTTGTAAGGTGATCATCCAACCTCAAGAAATCTTTGTTTCTTACAGTAGGTTATCATTCTAATACAAGGTAATAATCATATTCAAACTTTGGTTCAATTTCTATAACTATAACAATCTTATTTCAAGTGATGATCTTACTTGAACTTGTTTTCGTGTCATGATTTTGCTTCAAGAACTTTGAGCCATCCAAGGATCCATTGAAGCTAGATCCATTTTTCTCTTTTCCAGTAGGTTCATCCAAGGAACTTAAGGTAGTAATGATGTTCATAACATCATTCGCTTCATACATATAAAGCTATCTTATTCGAAGGTTTAAACTTGTAATCACTAGAACATAGTTTAGTTAATTCTAAACTTGTTCGCAAACAAAAGTTAATCCTTCTAACTTGACTTTTAAAATCAACTAAACACATGTTCTATATCTATATGATATGCTAACTTAATGATTTAAAACCTGGAAACACGAAAAACACCGTAAAACCGGATTTACGCCGTCGTAGTAACACTGCGGGCTGTTTTGGGTTAGTTAATTAAAAACTATGATAAACTTTGATTTAAAAGTTGTTATTCTGAGAAAATGATTTTTATTATGAACATGAAACTATATCCAAAAATTATGGTTAAACTCAAAGTGGAAGTATGTTTTCTAAAATGGTCATCTAGACGTCGTTCTTTCGACTGAAATGACTACCTTTACAAAAACGACTTGTAACTTATTTTTCCGACTAGAAACCTATACTTTTTTTGTTTAGATTCATAAAATAGAGTTCAATATGAAACCATAGCAATTTGATTCACTCAAAACGGATTTAAAATGAAGAAGTTATGGGTAAAACAAGATTGGATAATTTTTCTCATTTTAGCTACGTGAAAATTGGTAACAAATCTATTCCAACCATAACTTAATCAACTTGTATTATATATTATGTAATCTTGAGATACCATAGACACGTATATAATGTTTCGACCTATCATGTCGACACATCTATATATATTTCGGAACAACCATAGACACTCTATATGTGAATGTTGGAGTTAGCTATACAGGGTTGAGGTTGATTCCAAAATATATATAGTTTGAGTTGTGATCAATACTGAGATACGTATACACTGGGTCGTGGATTGATTCAAGATAATATTTATCGATTTATTTCTGTACATCTAACTGTGGACAACTAGTTGTAGGTTACTAACGAGGACAGCTGACTTAATAAACTTAAAACATCAAAATATATTAAAAGTGTTGTAAATATATTTTGAACATACTTTGATATATATGTATATATTGTTATAGGTTCGTGAATCAACCATTGGCCAAGTCTTACTTCCCGACGAAGTAAAAATCTGTGAAAGTGAGTTATAGTCCCACTTTTAAAATCTAATATTTTTGGGATGAGAATACATGCAGGTTTTATAAATGATTTACAAAATAGACACAAGTACGTGAAACTACATTCTATGGTTGAATTATCGAAATCGAATATGCCCCTTTTTATTAAGTCTGGTAATCTAAGAATTAGGGAACAGACACCTTAATTGACGCGAATCCTAAAGATAGATCTATTGGGCCTAACAAATCCCATCCAAAGTACCGGATGCTTTAGTACTAAAAAATTTATATCATATCCGAAGGGTGTCCCGGAATGATGGGGATATTCTTATATATGCATCTTGTTATTGTCGGTTACCAGGTGTTCACCATATGAATGATTTTTATCTCTATGTATGGGATGTGTATTGAAATATGAAATCTTGTGGTCTATTGTTACGATTTGATATATATAGGTTAGACCTATAACTCACCAACATTTTTGTTGACGTTTTAAGCATGTTTATTCTCAGGTGATTATTAAGAGCTTCCGCTGTCGCATACGTAAATAAGGACAAGATTTGGAGTCCATGCTTGTATGATATTGTGTAAAAACTGCATTCAAGAAACTTATTTTGTTGTAACATATTTGTATTGTAAACCATTATGTAATGGTCGTGTGTAAACAGGATATTTTAGATTATCATTATTTGATAATCTACGTAAAGCTTTTTAAACCTTTATTGATGAAATAAAGGTTATGGTTTGTTTAAAAATGAATGCAGTCTTTGAAAAACGTCTCATATAGAGGTCAAAACCTCGCAACGAAATCAATTAATATGGAACGTTTTTAATCAATAAGAACGGGACATTTCAGTTGGTATCCGAGCGTTGGTCTTAGAGAACCAGAAAATTTGCATTAGTGTGTCTTATCGAGTTTGTTAGGATGCATTAGTGAGTCTGGACTTCGACCGTGTTTTCTTTAAAAATGATTGCTTAACATTTTTGTTGAAAACTATATATTTTTAACATATGAATATTATGTGATATATTAATCTCTTAACGTGTTTGATATTATGTGATAGATGTCTACCTCTAGAACAAGTCCCATTGACTCACCTAATAATAATGAAGAGTCAAATGTAAATTGGAATGATTTGTGGACTGATTCACAAGTTCCCGAAGAGGAACCGGAAGAAGAGTCGGAACCGGAAGAAGAATCGGAACCGGAAGAAGAATCGGAACCGGATGAAGAAATAGAACCGGTGGGGGAAATAATAAAACGGTTAAGTAAAAGAAAATCCTCAACCAACCGACCAAAGTTAATTATGGTCAATGGTGTTTCCGCCAAGGAAGCAAAATATTGGGAGGATTACCAATTCTCCGATGAATCGGATTCCGACGAGAATTCCGATGATGTTATAGAAATTACCCCAACTGAATTTAAAAAGGCAAAAGAAAATAATAAGGGAAAGGGCATAAAAATAGAGAAATCTAATTCCAACCCCGATGAACTTTATATGTATCGTCAACCCCCGAAGTCCTTAAGTTGTAACAATGACCCGGGAACCTCTAAACCACCAGGTTTTTCTAAACCAATGTGGACAACGACGGCTCGTATTAGGGGAACATCATATATCCCTAGAAACTTGGCAAAACGAACCAAAACCGAAGAAGAAGAAACGAGCGAGACGGAATAAGATAGTTGTATTCGTGTGGTGTAATATATGGAATATAGTGTTCTTATGCTTTATGATATATGTAAAAATTGCTTGTATTAATAAGTATTTTTTTTATGAATCTAACTCTTGTCTATTTTACAGTTTAAAAACACAAAATGGATAGACAACCCAATATTTTAAGAGACTTACCCGGAGACATGATTGATGAAATCTTGTCTAGAGTCGGCCAGAATTCTTCGGCACAACTATTTAAGGCGAGATCAGTTTGTAAGACATTCGAAGAACGTTCCAAGAATGTCTTGGTTTATATGAGACTTTCGTTTGAAAGATGGGGGATATCACATTGGGAAACCCATAAGTTACGATGTGTTTACTTTGACGCATATATTGCGGGGAACCCAAATGCTATTTTACGCAACGGGTTAAGAAATTATTTTGACTCAATATATCCGAATATTGGACTTCGTGATTTAGAAAAAGCAGCTAACATGCAACATAAAGAAGCATGTTATGCTTACGGATTAGTAATGTTCGCTTCTCACCAAAGTGAGAACAAGAACATCGGGCTACAACTATTAAACAAAACGTTTCCACAAGTGACGGAGTCGGTAATTGGGGTAAGAAATGAGGTTTTTAGATTATTACGGGACTGTTGGACATTACGTAACCCTCGTCCCTTTGATGACGTTACAACACGCTGTCTTATCAACGGCCATAACGGTTATGTTGCACAAGACCAAGGATGGGAAGTAGTCCTAGTAAAACCAGAATGCATGACTTGTTTCTGGACGTATGAATTACGTGTCTTTATTGCCTTTGCTGAACGACTTGTGTACTAGCTAGAATTGTCTTCACAACTATCTTGTATCAAAGTTATTGTGTGCTATATTTCATGCTTTATGTAAAATAAGCGGTATTGTAAGTTTGTAAAATATTGTATAAAAGTTTGAACGCGAAATATTATTATAATCAGTTTTTCATATAGAATTGTAGTAGTTGAATTGTATATTAGCTACTAAGTATGAACGTAACGGGTAGGTACTACCCGAATTTAAACTTATAAAACGCTAATATGAAGAAAAAGCTTTTATAAATGAGTTCATATTATGCTACGAAATACTATTAACTACTCTTAATATTCTGTATGATTAACTTGTTCCATTTAACTATTTTGAAGGAAATGGCACCGACTACTCGACACACCGTGAATATGAATGAAGAGGAATTCCGTACTTTTCTAGCTTCAAACATAGCCGCAGTACAGGCTGCGCTACATACCAACAATAACCTTGGATCTAGCAGTACAGGAAATCGTGTAGGATGCACCTACAAAGAATTCACTGCCTGCAAACCTTTGGAATTTGATGGAACCGAAGGACCGATCGGATTGAAACGGTGGACCGAGAAGGTTGAATCGGTGTTTGCCATAAGTAAGTGTACTGAAGAGGACAAAGTGAAGTACGCTACGCATACCTTCACAGGTTTTGCGTTAACATGGTGGAATACCTATCTAGAGCAAGTGGGACAAGACGATGCGTACGCACTACCGTGGTCAGCATTCAAGCACTTGATGAACGAGAAGTACCGTCCCAGAACCGAGGTCAATAAGCTCAAGACAGAACTTAGAGGGTTACGAACCCAAGGATTTGATATTACCACGTACGAAAGACGATTCACAGAATTGTGCCTATTGTGTCCGGGAGCATTCGAAGATGAGGAAGAGAAGATCGACGCGTTTGTGAAAGGATTACCGGAAAGAATCCAAGAAGATATAAGTTCACACGAGCCCGCCTCCATACAACAGGCATGTAGAATGGCTCACAAACTCGTGAACCAAATTGAAGAAAGAATTAAAGAACAGACTGCTGAAGAGGCCAATGTGAAGCAAGTCAAAAGAAAGTGGGAGGAAAACGGTGATAAGAATCACCAATACAACAACCACAACAATTACAACAATAATCGCAACAATTATCCCAACAATCGCAACATCAATCGCAACTACAACAAACGGCCCAACAACAACAACAACAACAACAACAGCAACTACAACAATCATCCCAACAACAATAATAACCGCAACAACAACAACAATCAGAAGCAGCTATGCCAAAGGTGTGAAAAGAATCACTCGGGGTTCTGCACCAAATTTTGCAACAAGTGTAAAAGAAATGGTCATAGCGCGGCGAAGTGTGAGGTCTACGGACCAGGGGTTAATAGAACGAAAGGAACAAATGGTGTCGGAACGAGTAATGGCGGAGCAAGTAGTGTCGGAGCAAGTTATGCCAATGTAGTTTGTTATAAATGTGGAAAACCAGGCCACATTATTAGAAATTGCCCGAACCAGGAGAACACGAATGGACAAGGCCGTGGAAGAGTTTTCAATATTAATGCGGCAGAGGCACAGGAAGACCCGGAGCTTGTTACGGGTACGTTTCTTATTGACAATAAATCTGCTTACGTTTTATTTGATTCGGGTGCGGATAGAAGCTATATGAGTAGAGATTTTTGTGCTAAATTAAGTTGTCCATTGACGCCTTTGGATAGTAAATTTTTACTCGAATTAGCAAATGGTAAATTAATTTCAGCAGATAATATATGTCGGAATCGAGAAATTAAACTGGTTAGCGAAACATTTAAGATTGATTTGATACCAGTAGAGTTAGGGAGTTTTGATGTGATAATCGGTATGGACTGGTTGAAAGAAGTGAAAGCAGAGATCGTTTGTTACAAAAATGCAATTCGCATTATACGAGAAAAAGGAAAACCCTTAATGGTGTACGGAGAAAAGGGCAACACGAAGCTACATCTTATTAGTAATTTGAAGGCACAAAAACTAATAAGAAAAGGTTGCTATGCTGTTCTAGCACACGTCGAGAAAGTACAAACTGAAGAAAAGAGCATCAATGATGTTCCCGTCGCAAAAGAATTTCCTGATGTATTTCCGAAAGAATTACCGGGATTACCCCCACATCGATCCGTTGAATTTCAAATAGATCTTGTATCAGGAGCTGCACCAATAGCTCGTGCTCCTTACAGACTCGCACCCAGCGAGATGAAAGAACTGCAAAGCCAATTACAAGAACTTTTAGAGCGTGGTTTCATTCGACCAAGCACATCACCGTGGGGAGCTCCTGTTTTGTTTGTCAAGAAGAAAGATGGTACATTCAGGTTGTGTATCGACTACCGAGAGTTGAACAAACTTACCATCAAGAACCGCTACCCACTACCGAGAATCGACGACTTATTTGATCAACTACAAGGCTCGTCTGTTTATTCAAAGATTGACTTACGTTCTGGGTATCATCAAATGCGGGTGAAAGAAGATGATATTCCAAAGACTGCTTTCAGAACACGTTACGGTCATTACGAGTTTATGGTCATGCCGTTTAGTTTAACTAATGCACCAGCTGTGTTCATGGACCTTATGAACCGAGTGTGTGGACCATACCTTGACAAGTTTGTCATTGTTTTCATTGATGACATACTTATTTACTCAAAGAATGACCAAGAACACGGTGAACATTTGAGAAAGGTGTTAGAAGTATTGAGGAAGGAAGAATTGTACGCTAAGTTTTCAAAGTGTGCATTTTGGTTGGAAGAAGTTCAATTCCTCGGTCACATAGTGAACAAAGAAGGTATTAAGGTGGATCCGGCAAAGATAGAAACTGTTGAAAAGTGGGAAACCCCGAAAACTCCGAAACACATACGCCAGTTTTTAGGACTAGCTGGTTACTACAGAAGGTTCATCCAAGACTTTTCCAGAATAGCAAAACCCTTGACTGCATTAACGCATAAAGGGAAGAAATTTGAATGGAATGATGAACAAGAGAAAGCGTTTCAGTTATTGAAGAAAAAGCTAACTACGACACCTATATTGTCATTGCCTGAAGGGAATGATGATTTTGTGATTTATTGTGACGCATCAAAGCAAGGTCTCGGTTGTGTATTAATGCAACGAACGAAGGTGATTGCTTATGCGTCTAGACAATTGAAGATTCACGAACAAAATTATACGACGCATGATTTGGAATTAGGCGCGGTTGTTTTTGCATTAAAGACTTGGAGGCACTACTTATATGGGGTCAAAAGTATTATATATACCGACCACAAAAGTCTTCAACACATATTTAATCAGAAACAACTGAATATGAGGCAGCGTAGGTGGATTGAATTATTGAATGATTACGATTTTGAGATTCGTTACCACCCAGGGAAGGCAAATGTGGTAGCCGATGCCTTGAGCAGGAAGGATAGAGAACCCATTCGAGTAAAATCTATGAATATAATGATTCACACTAACCTTACTACTCAAATAAAGGAGGCGCAACAAGGAGTTTTAAAAGAGGGAAATTTAAAGGATGAAATACCCAAAGGATCGGAGAAGCATCTTAATATTCGGGAAGACGGAACCCGGTATAGGGCTGAAAGGATTTGGGTACCAAAATTTGGAGATATGAGAGAAATGGTACTTAGAGAAGCTCATAAAACCAGATACTCAATACATCCTGGAACGGGGAAGATGTACAAGGATCTCAAGAAACATTTTTGGTGGCCGGGTATGAAAGCCGATGTTGCTAAATACGTAGGAGAATGTTTGACGTGTTTTAAGGTCAAAGCTGAGCATCAGAAACCATCAGGTCTACTTCAACAACCCGAAATCCCGGAATGGAAATGGGAAAACATTACCATGGATTTCATCACTAAATTGCCAAGGACTGCAAGTGGTTTTGATACTATTTGGGTAATAGTTGATCGTCTCACCAAATCAGCACACTTCCTACCAATAAGAGAAGATGACAAGATGGAGAAGTTAGCACGACTGTATTTGAAGGAAGTCGTCTCCAGACATGGAATACCAATCTCTATTATCTCTGATAGGGATGGCAGATTTATTTCAAGATTCTGGCAGACATTACAGCAAGCATTAGGAACTCGTCTAGACATGAGTACTGCCTATCATCCACAAACTGATGGGCAGAGCGAAAGCACGATACAAACGCTTGAAGACATGCTACGAGCATGTGTTATTGATTTCGGAAACAGTTGGGATCGACATCTACCGTTAGCAGAATTTTCCTACAACAACAGCTACCATTCAAGCATTGAGATGGCGCCGTTTGAAGCACTTTATGGTAGAAAGTGCAGGTCTCCGATTTGTTGGAGTGAGGTGGGGGATAGACAGATTACGGGTCCGGAGATTATACAAGAAACTACCGAGAAGATCATCCAAATTCAACAACGGTTGAAAACCGCCCAAAGTCGACAAAAGAGCTACGCTGACATTAAAAGAAAAGATATAGAATTTGAAATTGGAGAGATGGTCATGCTTAAAGTTTCACCTTGGAAAGGCGTTGTTCGATTTGGTAAACGAGGGAAATTAAATCCAAGGTATATTGGACCATTCAAGATTATTGATCGTGTCGGACCAGTAGCTTACCGACTTGAGTTACCTCAACAACTCGCGGCTGTACATAACACTTTCCACGTCTCGAATTTGAAGAAATGTTTTGCTAAAGAAGATCTCACTATTCCGTTAGATGAAATCCAAATCAACGAAAAACTCCAATTCATCGAAGAACCCGTCGAAATAATGGATCGTGAGGTTAAAAGACTTAAGCAAAACAAGATACCAATTGTTAAGGTTCGATGGAATGCTCGTAGAGGACTCGAGTTCACCTGGGAGCGTGAAGATCAGATGAAGAAGAAATACCCGCATCTATTTCCAGAAGATTCGTCAACACCTTCAACAGCTTAAAATTTCGGGACGAAATTTATTTAACGGGTAGGTACTGTAGTGACCCGAACTTTTCCATGTTTATATATATTAATTGAGATTGATGTTTACATGATTAAATGTTTCCAACATGTTAAGCAATCAAACTTGTTAAGACTTGATTAATTGAAATAGGTTTCATATAGACAATTGACCACCCAAGTTGACCGGTGATTCACGAACGTTAAAACTTGTAAAAAAAAAACTATATGATGACATATATATGGTTATATATATAGTTAACATGATATTATGATAAGTAAACATATCATTAATTATATTAACAATGAACTACATATGTAAAAACAAGACTACTAACTTAATGATTTTGAAACGAGACATATATGTAACGTTTATCGTTGTAACGACATTTAATGTATATATATCATATTAAGAGATATTCGTACATCATAATATCATGATAATATAATAATTTAAAATCTATTTTGATATTATAAACATTGGGTTAACAACATTTAACAAGATCGTTAACCTAAAGGTTTCAAAACAACACTTACATGTAACGACTAACGATGACTTAACGACTCAGTTAAAATGTATATACATGTAGTGTTTTAATATGTATTTATACACTTTTGAAAGACTTCAATACACTTATCAAAATAATTCTACTTAACAAAAATGCTTACAATTACATTCTCGTTCAGTTTCATCAACAATTCTACTCGTATGCACCCGTATTCGTACTCGTACAATACACAGCTTTTAGATGTATGTACTATTGGTATATACACTCCAATGATCAGCTCTTAGCAGCCCATGTGAGTCACCTAACACATGTGGGAACCATCATTTGGCAACTAGCATGAAATATCTCATAAGATTACAAAAATATGAGTAATCATTCATGACTTATTTACATGAAAACAAAATTACATATCCTTTATATCTAATCCATACACCAATGACCAAAAACACCTACAAACACTTTCATTCTTCAATTTTCTTCATCTAATTGAACTCTCTCAAGTTCTATCTTCAAGTTCTAAGTGTTCTTCATAAATTCCAAAAGTTCTAGTTTCATAAAATCAAGAATACTTTCAAGTTTGCTAGCTCACTTCCAATCTTGTAAGGTGATCATCCAACCTCAAGAAATCTTTGTTTCTTACAGTAGGTTATCATTCTAATACAAGGTAATAATCATATTCAAACTTTGGTTCAATTTCTATAACTATAACAATCTTATTTCAAGTGATGATCTTACTTGAACTTGTTTTCGTGTCATGATTTTGCTTCAAGAACTTTGAGCCATCCAAGGATCCATTGAAGCTAGATCCATTTTTCTCTTTTCCAGTAGGTTCATCCAAGGAACTTAAGGTAGTAATGATGTTCATAACATCATTCGATTCATACATATAAAGCTATCTTATTCGAAGGTTTAAACTTGTAATCACTAGAACATAGTTTAGTTAATTCTAAACTTGTTCGCAAACAAAAGTTAATCCTTCTAACTTGACTTTTAAAATCAACTAAACACATGTTATATATCTATATGATATGCTAACTTAATGATTTAAAACCTGGAAACACGAAAAACACCGTAAAACCGGATTTACGCCGTCGTAGTAACATCGCGGGCTGTTTTGGGTTAGTTAATTAAAAACTATGATAAACTTTGATTTAAAAGTTGTTATTCTGAGAAAATGATTTTTATTATGAACATGAAACTATATCCAAAAATTATGGTTAAACTCAAAGTGGAAGTATGTTTTCTAAAATGGTCATCTAGACGTCGTTCTTTCGACTGAAATGACTACCTTTACAAAAACGACTTGTAACTTATTTTTCCGACTAGAAACCTATACTTTTTTTGTTTAGATTCATAAAATAGAGTTCAATATGAAACCATAGCAATTTGATTCACTCAAAACGGATTTAAAATGAAGAAGTTATGGGTAAAACAAGATTGGATAATTTTTCTCATTTTAGCTACGTGAAAATTGGTAACAAATCTATTCCAACCATAACTTAATCAACTTGTATTATATATTATGTAATCTTGAGATACCATAGACACGTATACAATGTTTCGACCTATCATGTCGACACATCTATATATATTTCGGAACAACCATAGACACTCTATATGTGAATGTTGGAGTTAGCTATACAGGGTTGAGGTTGATTCCAAAATATATATAGTTTGAGTTGTGATCAATACTGAGATACGTATACACTGGGTCGTGGATTGATTCAAGATAATATTTATCGATTTATTTCTGTACATCTAACTGTGGACAACTAGTTGTAGGTTACTAACGAGGACAGCTGACTTAATAAACTTAAAACATCAAAATATATTAAAAGTATTGTAAATATATTTTTAACATACTTTGATATATATGTATATATTGTTATAGGTTCGTGAATCAACCATTGGCCAAGTCTTACTTCCCGACGAAGTAAAAATCTGTGAAAGTGAGTTATAGTCCCACTTTTAAAATCTAATATTTTTGGGATGAGAATACATGCAGGTTTTATAAATGATTTACAAAATAGACACAAGTACGTGAAACTACATTCTATGGTTGAATTATCGAAATCGAATATGCCCCTTTTTATTAAGTCTGGTAATCTAAGAATTAGGGAACAGACACCTTAATTGACGCGAATCCTAAAGATAGATCTATTGGGCCTAACAAACCCCATCCAAAGTACCGGATGCTTTAGTACTTCGAAATTTATATCATATCCGAAGGGTGTCCCGGAATGATGGGGATATTCTTATATATGCATCTTGTTATTGTCGGTTACCAGGTGTTCACCATATGAATGATTTTTATCTCTATGTATGGGATGTGTATTGAAATATGAAATCTTGTGGTCTATTGTTACGATTTGATATATATAGGTTAAACCTATAACTCACCAACATTTTTGTTGACGTTTTAAGCATGTTTATTCTCAGGTGATTATTAAGAGCTTCCGCTGTCGCATACGTAAATAAGGACAAGATTTGGAGTCCATGCTTGTATGATATTGTGTAAAAACTGCATTCAAGAAACTTATTTTGTTGTAACATATTTGTATTGTAAACCATTATGTAATGGTCGTGTGTAAACAGGATATTTTAGATTATCATTATTTGATAATCTACGTAAAGCTTTTTAAACCTTTATTGATGAAATAAAGGTTATGGTTTGTTTAAAAATGAATGCAGTCTTTGAAAAACGTCTCATATAGAGGTCAAAACCTCGCAACGAAATCAATTAATATGGAACGTTTTTAATCAATAAGAACGGGACATTTCAGTAATCCCTGTAATTCTTTCAGAAATACATCGGGAAATTCTTTTGTGACGGGAACATCACTGATGTTCTTTTCTTCAGGTTTAACTTCCTCGATGTGTGCTAGAATGATGTAACAACCTTTTCTAATTAGTTTTTGCGCCTTCAAACTACTAATAAGATTTAATTTCACGTTGCTCTTTTCTCCGTACACCATTAAAGGTTTTCCTTTTTCACGCATAAAGCGAATCGCATTTTTGTAACAAACGACCTCTGCTCTCACCTTTTTCAACCAGTCCATGCCAATTATTACATCAAAACTCCCTAACTCGACTGGTATTAAATCAATTTTAAATGTTTCATCCCCCAGTTTAATTTCTCTATCCCGACATATATTATCTGCTGAAATTAATTTACCGTTTGCTAATTCGAGTAAAAATTTACTATCCAAATGCGTCAATGGGCAACTTAATTTAGCACAAAAATCTCTACTCATATAGCTTCTATCTGCACCCGAATCAAATAAAACATAAGCATATTTATCGTCAATAAGAAACGTACCCCTAACAAGCTCCGGGTCTTCCTGTGCTTCTGCCGCATTAATATTGAGAACTCTTCCGCGGCCCTGCCCATTAGTATTCCCTTGTTTCGGGCAATTTCTAATAATGTGGCCTGGTTTTCCACATTTATAACAAACATCGTTGGTATTACTTGCTCTGACACTATTCATTCCGGCATTACTTGTTCTGACACTATTTGTTCCATTAGTTCTGTAAAACCTTGGTCCGTAAAACTCACACTTTGTCGCGCTATGACCATTTCTTTTACACCTGTTGCAAAATGTCGTGCAAAACCCCGGGTGATTTTCTTCACACCTATGACATGGTTGATTTTGGTTTTTGTTGCCATTGTTGTTATTGAGGTTGTTGTTGGGATTGTTATTGTTGTTGAAACGGTTGTTGTAGTTGTTATTGTTGTTGTTGGGACGTTTTTTGTAGTTATTGTTAGGATTGCGGTTATTGTTGCGATTTTTGTTGCGGTTGTTGGGATAGTTGTTGCGATTGTGGTTGTAATTGTTATTGTTGTTGTACTGGTGATTCTTATCACCGTTTTCCTCCCACTTCCTCTTGAGTTTTTTCGTGTTGGCTTCTTTGGCCGTCTGCTCTTTAATTCTTCTCTCAATCTAATTTATGAGTTTATGAGCCATTCGACTTGCCTTTTGTATGGAAGCGAGCTCGTGTAAACTTACATCTTCTTGAATCCTTACTGGTAACCCTTTTATAAACGCGTCGATCTTCTCTTCTTCATCTTCGAACGTTCCACGACACAATAGGCACAACTCTGTGAATCGTCGTTCATATGTGGTAATGTCGAACCCTTGTGTTCGTAACTCTCTAAGCTCTACCTTGAGCTTATTGACTTCGTTTCTAGGACGGTACTGCTCGTTCATCAATTGCTTGAATGCCGACTACGGTAGTGCGTAAGCAGCATTTTGTCCTACCTGTTCAATATAGGTGTTCCACCACGTTAACGCAGTACCTGTGAAGGTATGCGTAGCGTACTTAACTTTGTCCTCTTCAGTACACTTACTTATGGCAAACACAGATTCGACTTTCTCGGTCAACCGTTTCAATCCAATTGGTCCTTCGGTTCCATCAAATTCCAAAGGTTTGCAGGTAGTGAATTCTTTGTAGGAGCATCCTACCCGATTTCTTGTGGAATTAGTTCCACTGCTAGATCCAGAGTTATTGTTATTTTGCATCGCAGCCTGTACTGCGGCTATGTTTGCTGCAAGAAAAACACGGAAGTCTTCCTCGCTCATGTTCAAATTCTGACGAGTCGTCGGTGCCATTTCCTTCAAAAATAGCCCAAAAGAATTAAGTTAATCATATAGAATTTTAAGAGTAGTCAATAGTATTTCGTAGCATAGTATGAACTCATTTATAAAAGCTTTTTCTTCATATTAGCGTTTTATAGTTTTAATTCGGGTAGTACCTACCCGTTAAGTTCATACTTAGTAGCTAATATACAATTCAACTACTACAATTCTATATGAAAAAACTGATTATACTAACATTTCGCATGCGAACTTTTATACAAAGATTTACAAACTTACAATACCGCTATTATACATATAGCATGAAATATAGCACACAATCACTATGATACAAAATAGTTGTGACAACAATCCTAGTTAATACGCAAGTTGTTCAGCAAAGGCAATAAAAACATGTAATTCATATGTCCAGAAACAAGTCATGCATTCTGGTTTTACTAAGACGACTTCCCATCCTTGGTCTTGTGGAAAGTAACCGTTCTGACCATTGGCTAGGCAGCATGTCGTAATGTCGTCAAAAGGACGAGGGTTTCGTAATGTCCAACAGCCCCGTAATAATCTAAAAACCTTGTTTCTCACCCCAACTACTGAATTCGTCACTTGTGGGAAGGTTTTATTTAAAAGTTGTAATCCGATATTCTTTTTCTCACTTTGGTAAGAAGCGAACATCACTAACCCGTAAGCATAACATGCTTCTTTATGTTGCATGTTAGAAGCTCTTTTTAACTCACGAAATCCTATGTTGGGATATGTTGAGTCAAAATAGGTTCTTAACCCGTAGCGTAAAATTGCATTTGGTTTCCCCGCATTTAACGCTTTAAAGAAAACACGGCGTAACTTATGGTCTCCCCAATGTGATATACCCCACCTATCAAAGGAAAGCCTTTTATAAACTAAGGCATTTCTGGAAAGTCTTTCAAATGTTTGACAAGTTAATTTCGCCATAACTAATTGTGCTGATGAATTCTGACAGACTCTAGATAAGATTTCCTCAATCATATCCTCTGGTAGGTCTTCTAAAATATTCGGTTGTCTACCCTTAACGTCCATTTGGTTTTTATACTGTAAAATAAACAAGGATTAGATTCGTAAAAGATAATTAACAAACAATACAAGCAATTTTTACATAGAACATAAAAGTACAAGCACAATATAATACATATAATACACAACATGATTACAACCCTTTAATCTGAATCACTGGTTTCTTCTTCTTCGGACTTGGTTCGTTTTCCTAATTTTCTAGGGATATATGGTGTTCCTCTAATACGAGCCATCGTTTTCCACAACGGTTTAGAAAAACCTGGTGGTTTAGAGGTTCCCGGGTTATTGTTACATTTTAGGAAATACGGATGTTGCCGATACATATAAAGTTCATCGGGGTTAGAATCAGGTTTCTCTATTTTTATACCTTTTCCCTTATTATTTTCTTTTGCTTTATTAAATTGGGTCAAGGTAATTTCTATAACATCATCGGAATCCTCATCGGGATCCAATTCATCGAAAAATTGGTAATCTTCCCAATAGTTTGCTTCCTCGGCAGAAACACCATTGACCATTTTTAACTTCGGTCCTTTGGTTGAGGATTTTCTTTTATTTAATCGATTTACTTTAGGTATCAATATTTCTTCCTCCGGAACCTGTTCTTCTTCCGGTTCCTCCTCTTCCAGTTCCTCCTCTTCCGGTTCCTCCTCTTCCGGTTCCTCTTCTTCCGGTTCCTCCACTTCCGGTTCCTCCTCTTCCGGTTCCTCTTCGGGAATTTGTGAATCTTCCCAAAATATATTCGACTCTTCATTATTATTAGGTGAGTCGATGGGATTTGTACTAGAGGTAGACATCTATCACACAATATCAAACACATTAAGAGATTAATATATCACATAATATTTACATGTTACAATTTGTAGTTTCCAACAAAAAATATTAAGCAATCATTTTTAAAGAAACACGGTCGAAGTCCAGACTCACTAATGCATCCTAACAAACTCGATAAGACACACTAATGCAAATTTTCTGGTTCTCTAAGACCAACGCTCGGATACCAACTGAAATATCCCGTTCATATTGATTATAAACGTTCCATATTAATTGATTTCGTTGCGAGGTTTTGACCTCTATATGAGACGTTTTTCAAAGACTGCATTCGTTTTTAAAACAAACCATAACCTTTATTTTATCGACAAGGTTAAAAAGACACCACCTAGATTATCCAGAAATGATAATCTAAAAATATCACACTTACACACTACCAATACATATTGGTTTACAATATTAATATGTTACAACAAAGTAAATCTCGAATGCAGTTTTAAACAATATTATACAAGCATGCTGACACCAAATCTTGTCCATATTTTAGCATGCGATAGCGGAAGCTCTTAATAATCACCTGAGAATAAACATACTTTAAATGTCAACAAAAATGTTGGGGAGTTATAGGTTTAACCTATATATTTATCAAATCGTAATAATAGACCACAAGATTTCATATTTCAATATACATCCCATACATAGAGATAAAAATCATTCATATGGTGAACACCTGGTAACCAACATTAACAAGATGCATATAAGAATATCCCCTATCATTCCGGGAAATCCTTCGGACATGATAAAAATGAATTCGAAGTACTAAAGCATCCGGTACTTTGGATGGGGTTCGTTAGGCCCAATAGATCTATCTTTAGGATTCGCGTCAATTAGTAGATCGGTTTACTAATTCTTAGGCTACCAAGCAAAAAGGTGAAAGGACCCGTTCATATACATTATAAACGATTCACAATAGTTGATTACATTGCGAGGTATTTGACCTCTATATGATACATTTTACAAACATTGCATTCGTTTTTAAAAGACAAACTTTCTTTACATCGAAAATTGACAGGCATGCATACCGTTTCATAATATCCACTATCCAATTATAAATTGATTTAATAATAATCTTTGATGAACTCAATGACTCTAATGCAACGTTCTTCGAAATATGCTATGAAAGACTCCAAGTAATATCTTTAAAATGAGCAAATGCACAGCGGAAGATTTCTTTAACACCTGAGAATAAACATGCTTTAAAGTGTCAACCCAAAAGGTTGGTGAGTTCATTAGTTTATCATAATCATTTATTTCCATCATTTTAATAGACCATAAGAATTTCATTTCCAGTTCTCATAAATATACGTCCCATGCATAGAGACAAAAATAATCATTCATATGGTGAACACCTGGTAACCGACATTAACTATATACATATAAGAATATCCCCTATCATTCCGGGATCCTCCTTCGGACATGATATAAATTTCGAAGTACTAAAGCATTCGGTACTTTGGATGGGGTTTGTTAGGCCCAATAGATCTATCTTTAGGATTCGCGTCAATTAAGGTGTATGTTCCCTAATTCTTAGATTAACAGACTTTAATAAAAAGGGGCATATTCGATTTCGATAATTCAACCATATAATGTAGTTTCAATTACTTGTGTCTATTTCGTCAGACATTTATAAAAGCGCATGTATTCTCAGTCCCAAAAATATAAAGGGTAAAAAGGCAAATGAAACTCACCATACTGTATTTCGTAGTAAAAATACATATAACGTCATTGAACAAGTGCAAGGTTGGCCTCGGATTCACGAACCTAAATTAATTATATATATTTATGTGTTGGTCAATATTTGTCTAACAAATTAGGTCAAGTCATAGTGTACCACAATCCTAATGCTCGAGACTAATATGCAAAAGTCAACAAAAGTAAATTTGACTCAAAATAATTTCTAAAAATCTATACATGATTAATATATAGTTTAAATATCGTCGTTTTATATTTTTAATATTTTTTAAAAGATTTATTAGAGTAAATAATATAATTTATTTATTAATAAATAAAATTTTATATTAAATTTATATAATAAAATATACTTTTATATATATTAAGTAATAAAATTTATAAGGTTCATTTAATATCATAAAGATAATATGATAGGTATTATTAAAGTAAGTTATTACACGTAGTAAAATATGTTTGTATCACATATTTATTTGATAAAATAATATCTATAATGATAGTAAGTAAAAGTTGTATTATTTTGTAATAATAATTATTATTATAAAAATATCAATATTTATAATTACTAAGATGACATTATGATAAAACGATAATTCTAATTATGATAACTTTAATATTTACTATAATTTTTAATATTATCTTTAAAATAATAATTCTATTTAAAATAATAATAATAATAATAATGATATTTTATAGTAACAATGACATTTCTATTAAAATGATAATTTTTGTTAAAATGATAGTTTTAATACTAACGATACTTTTAATAATAATAGTAATGATAAAAATAATAAGAACGATAAATTTATCTAAATCAATATCTTATAATATTTTAATTACATCATGATACTATTACTCATTATTTCCTAATCGTTTCGTTTAATAGCTTTTAATAGTCTTTTATATCGTGTTCATAATAATGATAATAATAGTAATCAAAATAATTAGGTGTTACAAATATTTGTTTTAATTATACTAATATTAATAATGATAGTTACTATAACATTATTAACGATAATACTAATAATTATCTTAATGATAATATAGTAATAATAATAATAACAATAACAATAACCATTTTTAAATAATGATATATATATTAATAATGATAATAATAATAATAATACTAATAATAATAATAATAATAATAATAATAATAATAATAATAATAATAATAATAATAATAATAATAATAATAATAATAATAATAATAATAATAATAATACTAATTATAACTTTAACGATAATAACGATAGTAATAATAAAAAAAATAACAATTTTTAATGATAAATCCCTTTTATTGATAAAGATAATAATAATCATAATAATAAGATAAAACTAGAACGACGATAAAAACGACGATAATAATAATCATTTTTAATAAAAATATCGAAAATTCAATTGATTATAACTTCTAATCCGTTCATCGAAACATTTCGATATCTAAAGGAAAAGTTCTTAATTTTTCGCTAGCTTTCCAAGGACATGCATATCTTATACCTTATCTCAACCGCAAGTGTAACTAATTCAAGATTCAACCTAACCTGTCTAAGGGCAATATCAAAAGTACAAGCATGCATAATCCTAAATACTCGAGCACTAGTCAGGGATACACTATTAGTATGTAAAAGTTAAATTGTGAGTACTCACGTATCAATATTGAGATTCAATATTGCAGGAAAGGTACGTAGACGCAACAGAAATGATAAACACTATATTGACCTCACGAGCATACCCATGAACCATACTCAATCACCTCCATAGCTATAACCCATAATTTCCTTAATCCTATCCTACTCGAAAAACAATTTCGAAACCACTCGGACAGCACTCCATCGTAATATTTTATGTATACTAATAATATCTTGAAATAATACGGAGTAAATATATATATGTAAATCGATTGAGAGAGTTTAGAGAAAAATATTTTCAAGTTTCTATGAAATAATGAAACCTATTGAATTCTATTTATAATAGATTTTTGAATTATTAAAGTGAATTATTAAAGTATGAATTATTAAAGTGAATTATTAAAGTGAATTATTAAAGTATGAATTATTAAAGTGAATTATTAAAGTATGAATTATTAAAGTGAATTATTAAAGTATAAATTATTAAAGTGAATTATTAAAATTAAAGTAAAATAAAAATAAAGTAAAGGTAAAGTTTAAGTATAGTAAAAGTATAAAACTATATACGTATAATACACGTATAAATATATATAATATTAATTTAAATTGTTATATATATATTTAATAATATAAATATCGTTATCTTTATCATACTAGTTAAGTAATGATTGTCAAAAGTGGTTCTAGATATTTATAAAAGTTATATACGTTTTAATAATAAAGTTCTTTTTAAACTGAAAACGTTTTTGTACGTTTGAAACTAAATAGATCAATCGAGTCTTTATGAGATTCAATCTTCCACTATCCTTTGTCTAGTTCTCAATGATTGACAATTTGTTCTTATTTATAAATCACTTTACCATTTTCTGAATATTGTTAAAATGGAAAGATTTCTCAAATCAACGTGGGCCTTTCAACAGAGACTTGTAATTATAATTCAATATATCTAATAATTCAATCATTTGATCTTATCTTCTAATTTCATTGATAAACATTTTGAAACAGATACAATCATATAAAGTATTTAATCTAATATTTTGTTTACGTTTCAAGTTATAATATATATACACATATACATATATAATCATATTCGTTTAATGGTTCGTGAATCGTTGGAACTTGGTCGAGGTTGAATGGATGTATGAACATAGTTTAAAATTCTTGAAATTTAACTTAACAAATATTGCTTATCGTGTACCAGCTTCAGCAACATCACCGGCACCAACAGTACAATCAATAACAGCACCAGTACCATCAACAATCCATGCTTCAATATCAGCATATGTACTTTGGGTATGATCTTCGTTCTACGTATCGCTCTACCTCATTTATCTTCGTTCGACATGGCGAATATGTAATCTCTAAAGTTTTAGAGATTATTTATTCTAGTTCCAACCGAAAAGCAAATGAGTTTAATATCATATTAACTCATTAAATCCATGAATAAATCTGAAGAAAATATATATGTATATATGTTTTTATAAAGATTGTAATTAAAAATTCTCTTGTACAAACTGTTAATGGTGAAAATATTTTAACGGGTAGGTAATACCCGAGGACTATTTAAATTTCACATTAATAAGTTACATTGTACGTTCTTCGAATCTGTTTCAACAAGTCATATACTATCCTACTTACATCCACCGATATACAAATCCGTTCACCACAGAATAACCATATTCATCCAATTACATATTTGGATTTTGATCAATCAGAATCCATCAAGTGGCATAACGAAGAAATAATGGACACAATAAAAATTGATTAGAAACAGACTAATTAACAATATGAAATTTTGTTAAGAATCCACGCTAACAAAATCCTAGCTAACTGTGGATTAACCAACTGAGGACTACCAACAGTGGACAATTAAAATGAATTAACATATTGATTATAACATATGAAACTAAACAATACTTCAAGTTTGCTACTTGATTTTATCTCAAACCTCATTTGTATCTTGACAATTCCAATCCGTGTTCAAATCTTTCATGATTCTTGAAAACGCCTCAATCGAAAGGATGAACCAACTGCACTTCATCTATGGAAGAAAAGATTGATACATATAATTATACACCTGAAAACCCTCGGAACCTGAGTAAACGTTTAACACGTAGTTGTGCTAATTCCTTTAGCGTTATTATTACCGAAAATAATTTTGCAATCTCTTTCCAAATTAGCCAATTTTATCACAGCTCCAGCAAGTCAACTTCGACTTTTCGTTCGAAATAACCTTACTATAACTTTGATTTATATGCGTGCTCTTTTATTGTTACCGGAGAACCTGTTATATTCCACCATACTATCATCAGCGTTTAATCATCTAAAAACACAATTCTCCTGAAAACACCTCGGATTGATAACCGATGATTCAAATATGGCTGCATTAAATGCAGATGAAACAGTAAAATTGTAGGTGGCCTAAATGGCCAAGAGGTTGATGATAAAGAATGGAGTGTTGGGTACGCTCGATAGAAAATTTGGTACTGAAAAATGGATTAAGCTAACCACGAAGGAGATCAAGGACAAATACAAGGACCAAAACCTATATTCAAAGAATCCAGGTAATTCTGGGTCCGATGAAATCTTTAGAGAATATCTTGCTCCGAAGTCATGTTAAAATCTTGCGAAAAATTTCTCTTCATCAACCTTCGAACTTAGAAATTCCAAAATATCTTCGATATTTCTGAGGATATTTTCATAAATATTCTCGTCCGAAATTATATACCTCCTCGTGCTTCCTGTGTATCATTATATTGAAAACATTCAATAGAAATTTGGTACTGAAAAGCGGATTATGCGAAACTGTGAAGGAAGCCGTGGACAAATCACGAAGAATAAGTTTGACTTCAAAGAATCCAAATGATTCTATTTCTGATGAAGTCTTTAGCAAATACCTTGCTTCTGAATCTAAACCCTTACGGATAAATCTTCTTCATCATCCATCGATATTAGAAATTCCAAGATATCATCGTATCTTTCATTATAAATATCCTCCATATTTCTGAAGATATATTCATAAGTATTCTTATCTGAAATCATTAATCTCTTCATGATATCAGTGTTACATCATATAGAAACTGTTAGTTTCTATATTCTGTAAACTTTCGAGCTTAAAATATGAATGTTATTGAAGTAATGTTGGGAACTGATGCATGAATTAGTATAATATAATGACACTTGATCAACGTGATTATATTACAGTAAGTCATGCTGAGTTTCTAAATGGAACGTGATGATTCACAGATCATAACGTCATCATGTGCCATGTTACATAACTCTTTCATCCTACTTAACTCCAGAACAAAGCAAGAAAATGTATTCTTGATGGTTCTATCTTCCGTGATGTTGATAAATTTGAAAATCAAATCGTGCTATCACGTTCCTCCTGCTTCGAACATTATAATCATTCGAGACTCTATATCTACAAATTCTGGACCATTATTCGCTTGACTAGAGGTCGGGAAGAGAAAACAAAAGCATAGAGTTTTAAAATATAAGGGAGAATATAAAGCCCGATAACAACACATAAATTACAAACCGTTTATATCAATGTTTATCGCAACATAAAGACACGGGAGAATTAAAAACATTATAATACCAAGGGCGAAATAGAAGAAAGCAGATTCCTCTGGTGAAAGTTGGAAAAAGGAGAATGATTGTTGCGATAGTAAGGATCGGGACAAGGATCAGAACTGGATTAAGCATTTCACGATCTTTTGAATTTGGGAATTGAGTATAGGAATGGTTAGAATAATGGAACAGAAGAGTTTAATTTATAATGGAAATATCAGACAGAGTAATTGAAGCAGATCACCGTATTTAATTAGAGAGATCTTAATTTCCTTATTCGCCTAAGAATCAGATCTTATAGATTTCCAAGATTTTATTTTAAATCCCTTGAATTCCGGAATTCAACCCTGACTCTGTCAAAAGTTAAGACGAATCTTTACTTTTCCTATTTCACTCTTTTGCGATAGCTCACTTATACTCTTCGTATAATCAAATTGTTTTATCCATATTACTCAATGATGATAAAACTCTATTTATCAACTTATATTCGTCATAATAACATTCTTATCGTTAGCCATGACGACCTCGATCAAATTTCGGGACGAAATTTCTTTAACGGGTAGGTACTGTGATGACCCGGAAATTTCCGATCAAATTTAAACTTTAATCTTTATATGTTCCCGACACGATAAGCAAAGTCTGTTATGTTAAGTCTCGAAAACTTTGGAACAGCTCTATGAATACATTTAACCCTCGACCATTTACGACGATTCACGAACAATTAATTGTAAATAGATATGTGTGTATATATATAAATAATAATTGAAAATATAATTTGAAATATTATATGTTGTTGTTATTAAAATTTATTATGTAAAATAAAATAAAAATATGATATTATGATAATTATTATTTAAAACATATCTTATATATAAATGAAGTATATTAAATATATATTTATGATTTCGAATCTATTTAGTAAACGACAGTAACACTCAATTACCATTCGATGGATATTAAACAAGTTAATTCGAACTTATATGATTTTAAAATAAACGATGATCCGAAAATGAGTTCTATAAATTTTAGGCTTACTAAAAATGTATTTAGGATCTAGTTATAAAATTTTAACACTTTTTATATTTTTCCCAGAATTGAGAGGGACAGTTGGTGTAATATTTATTTAATAAATTAGTGACCAATTTTATACCATAATGACTGAAATAAATAAAGATAATTACTGTAAAAATATGGGATTTTTCTGAAGACATTTTTACCCGTAACTGTTTAACAACGGCGCACGATATATCACCCGGAGAAAACTATCGGCATAATTTGACAAAGAGATTACTGTACCCTTTTGTTTAAACGTGTGAAATTGAATTTTCAATTCCTATTACTATTTATTAAAGTAACATAATAATATATATATTATATATTTATATGCATGTATCAATTCATAACCGGTCACTGTTTTTGTCTTTTAAATTTGATAAAATATACATATACATATGCATGATTGGATCCCACTTGTTTTTCTTTTACCCTTACCTTTACATATCTATATTTGATCAAAGACTTAAATTAGTTAAATACCCGTGATATGCATTTAACCTATCTATATATTTATGCTTTATATCAACATCATACAACCACTAGTTCTTGTTCTTATTTCTTTTTCTTTTTGCTCGACACCAATCATATTATTTATGGTTTTAATGTGACCCACCACAACAAATCACCATCCCACTTACACTTGATAACTAAAAATATAACTGTTACTTAATTTAATACTTCGTATGATCCTGACTATTGCAACCATGGAGCATGTTTATTACCACGTGAAACTCATATCACAAATTACCACCTTCATTAAACCCATTTTCAATCATCACAATATCACCATCAAAACCCATCACCTAACACCTTCTTGATATGGTTAATATTAAAAGATTCAAAAACAAAACTGCCATCATGTTGTTTGCTGCTTACTATTTCTATGCATGATCATGTACCAACATCAACACCACCATAACCTCGGCTATGTGCAACATGAGTTGCATGGTAATCCAGCTGGTTTCAGTTTGGAACTATGATCGAACGAACTATCTATCTATCTGTTTTTTTTTTCTTCTCGCATTACGAACTGGTTCATTTCAATTCTGTTTTTCTCATAAATAAAAACATAAACCTAACCCAAAATCCACCATCTTTATCGAAAACCTACAACCAAAAACCACCACTTCAAACCCCTCAAAAACTGCTCGAATTGCTAAAGTTATCCCACTGTTTCCTTGTTGTTATTAAGAATTTAAAGTATGAAGCTTAATAGCTGCAGTTGCTGCTACGCTAGCTGTTATTTTTTTTTATCACCTCAAACCACCGTAACACTATCATCTTTAAACCAGAAAAATCACCACACTCACCAACCCCTTTTGCTCGGTGCCATGTCTGTTTTCTGTTTACGTGCTACTACTGTGATATCTTATTTCCATTTACCGTTACTGTTGCTGCTATTACATTTTCCTGCGAACTATTGCAATCGTTTATGTTTCGACGATGACGGTGATTGAACGAGAATGATGGAGACTATGATGGGATGCACGATAACGATAATGTTAACGATGAAGATATGTTGTGATGTTAATGATAATAGTAATACGGTTATGAGGATGACGAACGAGTGATAATGATACGGTGATTACAATTATAAGATAACGATGCTATAATGAAGACGTTGATGATTGATGATAGTTGGGTTTTAAGAAGAAAAATAAACTGAAACCGTGTTAAGAAAATTTAAAATCATAATTCAATCAGGAAGTACCAGACAGATCGATGGTTGGGTGTTTGTGTGCTAACCGCGAGGTCACAAGTTCGAAACCAGACCACGACATTTTTTTTAAATTCGCAATAAAACGTTGTTGGGCTCCTAATTTGCTTTGTTGGGCCATGTTTTGGGTTGGGTTGATTAGCAGGCTAGAAACAGAAATCGGGTTAAAGAATATGGTTGTGGGGTTATAAACTGAAAAATGAGTTGGAGCGAGTGGTTTGGCGTGTGTTATGTGAACGAGAGCTCATGGGTTCGAACCCCGGCTGAGGCATTTTGTTTTTTTAAAGGCTTACTTATTTGAGGTAGTTATTTATTTATTTATTATTTTTATTATTATTATTTTATTATTATTATTATTATTATTATTATTATTATTATTATTATTATTATTATTATTATTATTATTATTATTATTATTATTATTATTATTATATTATTAATAATAATAATAATAATTATTATTATTATTATTATTATTATTATTATTATTATTAGAATTATCATTATTTTTATCATTATTATCTTTATTATTATTTTTATGAATATGATTATTATTATTATTATTAATTTTATGAATATTATAATTATTAATATCATTATTATTATTATTATAATTTTTAACATTAATATTATTATTAACATTACTATCATTTTTTACTATTACTAGTAACATTATTATTATTATAAGAACTATGTTATTATTATTTACAATATTAATATTAATATTAATATTATTACAATAAAAATTACTATTTAAAATACTTATATAAAACATATATATAAAAGTATATATATATATATATATATATATATATATATATATATATATATATATATATATATACACACACACAATTGAAATAGTATATATATTAATATATGACTTGTTCAATTACGAGTATATGTGTTAATATATACAAATGATATAGGTTCGTGAATCCGAGGCCAACCCTATACTTGTTCAATGTCGTTATATGTATTTTTACTACAAAATACATTAGGTGAGTTTCATTGATCCCTTTTTACTCTTTACATTTTTGGGCTGAGAATACATGCAAATGTTTTATTAACTGTTTTACAATAATTATATGCGTGAGTTTCATTACTCCCTTTTTAAATGCTTTTGCAATATATATATTTTTGGGACTGAGAATACATGCGCTGTTTTTATAACTGTTTTACGAAATAGACACAAGTAATCAAAACTACATTATATGGTTGAATTATCGAAATCGAATATGCCCCTTTTTTATTTAGTCTGGTAATCTAAGAATTAGGGAACAGACACCCTAATTGACGCGAACTCTAAAGATAGATCTATCGGGCCCAACAAGCCCCATCCAAAGTACCGGATGCTTTAGTACTTCGAAATTTATATCATGTCCGAAGGAGGATCCCGGAATGATGGGGATATTCTTATATGTATATTGTGAATGTCGGTTACCAGGTGTTCAATCCATATGAATGATTTTTGTCTCTATGCATGGGACGTATGTTTAAGAGAAATGAAAATCTTGTGGTCTATTAAAATATTGGAAATGATTATTTATGTTAAACTAATGAACTCACCAACCTTTTGGTTGACACTTGAAAGCATGTTTATTCTCAGGTATGAAAGAAATCTTCCGCTGTGAAATTGCTCATTTTAAAGATATTATTTGGAGTCATTCATGACATATTTCAAAAGACGTTGCATTCGAGTCGTTGAATTCATCAAGATTATTGTTAAGTCAATTATAGTTAGATATATTATGAAATGGTATGTCTGCCGTCAACTTTTGATATAATGAAAGATTGTCTTTTCAAAAACGAATGCAATGTTTGTAAAATGTATCATATAGAGGTCAAGTACCTCGCGATGTAATCAACTGTTGTGAATCGTTTATAATCGATGTGGACCTTGTCCGGATGGATTGGGACGGGTCCTTTCACAACAAGCCTCATCCGAGTTACGGATGCTTTAGTACTTCGATTTATCATATCCGATGAGAGTCCCGGAATGATGGGGATATTCTATATGCATCTTGTTAAGGTCGGTTACCAGGTGTTCAACATATGAATGATTTTTATCTCTATGCAGTTTGCGAAATGCCTGATATGAGATGTGTTATAAAAATGAAATCTTGTGGTCTATTATTATGATTTGATAATATGTAGGTTAAACCTATAACTCACCAACAATTTTGTTGACGTTTTAAGCATGTTTATTCTCATGTGATTATTAAGAGCTTCCGCTGTTGCATACTAAATTAAGGACAAGATTTGGAGTCCATACTTGTATAATATTATTTAAAAACTGCATTCGAAGACTTATGTTGATGTGTAATATTATTGTAAACCATTATGTAATGGTCGTGTGAAAAACGCTATATTTTAGATTATCATTATTTGATAATCGTCATAATATTTTAAAGGTTATGGTTTGTTCTAAAATCGAATGCAGTCTTTGAAAAACGTCTCATATAGAGGTCAAAACCTCGCAACGAAATCAATTAATATGGAACGTTTATAATCAATATGAACGGGACATTTCAGTTGGTATCCGAGCGTTGGTCTTAGAGAACTAGAAATTTGCATTATTGTGTCTTATCGAGGTTGTTAGGATACATTAGTGAGTCTGGACTTCGACCGTGTTTTCTTTAAAAAATGATTGCTTAACACTTTTGTTGGAAACTATATATTATTGACATATAATTATTATGTGATATATTAACCTCTTAATGTGTTTGATATTGTGTGATAGATGTCTACTACTAGTACAAATACCATTGACTCACTTAATAATAATGAAGAGTCGAATATACTTTGGGAAGATTCACAAATTCTCGAAGATGAACCAGAAGAAGAGGAACCGGAAGAAGAGGAACCAGAAGAGGAGGAATCGAAAGAGGAGGAACCGGAAGAAGAAGAGGTTCCGGAGGAAGAAATATTGATACCTACAGTAAATCGATTAAATAAAAGAAAATCCTCAACCAACAAACCAAAGTTAAAAATGGTTAATGGTATTTCTGCCGAGGAAGCAAAATATTGGGAAGATTACCAATTTTTCGATGAATCGGATCCAGATGAGGATTCTGATGATGTTATAGAAATTACCTCTGAAATGTCCCGTTCTTATTGATTAAAAACCTCCCATATTAATTGATTTCGTTGCGAGGTTTTGACCTCTATATGAACGTTTTTCAAAGACTGCATTCATTTTAAAACAAACCATAACCTTTATTTCATCAATAAAGGTTTAAAAATCTTTACGTAGATTATCGAATAATGATAATCTAAAATATCCTGTTTACACACGACCATTACATAATGGTTTACAATACAAATATGTTACAACAAAATAAGTTTCTTGAATGCAGTTTTTTTTTCACAATATCATACAAGCATGGACTCCAAATCTCGTCCTTATTTAAGTATGCAACAGCGGAAGCTCTTAATAATCACCTGAGAATAAACATGCTTAAAACGTCAACAAAAATGTTGGTGAGTTATAGGTTTAACCTATATATATCAAATCATAATAATAGACCACAAGATTTCATATTTCAATACACATCCCATACATAGAGATAAAAATCATTCAAATGGTGAACACCTGGTAACCGACATTAACAAGATGCATATATAAGAATATCCCCATCATTCCGGGACACCCTTCGGATATGATATAAATTTCGAAGTACTAAAGCATCCGGTACTTTGGATGGAGCTTGTTGGGCCCGATAGATCTATCTTTAGGATTCGCGTCAATTAGGTGTCTGTTCCCTAATTCTTAGATTACCAGACTTAATAAAAAGGGGCATATTCGATTTCGATAATTCAACCATAGAATGTAGTTTCACGTACTTGTGTCTATTTTGTAAATCATTTATAAAACCTGCATGTATTCTCATCCCAAAAATATTAGATTTTAAAAGTGGGACTATAACTCACTTTCACAGATTTTTACTTCGTCGGGAAGTAAGACTTGGCCACTGGTTGATTCACGAACCTATAACAATATATACATATATATCAAAGTATGTTCAAAATATATTTACAACACTTTTAATATATTTTGATGTTTTAAGTTTATTAAGTCAGCTGTCCTCGTTAGTAACCTACAACTAGTTGTCCACAGTTAGATGTACAGAAATAAATCGATAAATATTATCTTGAATCAATCCACGACCCAGTGTATACGTATCTCAGTATTGATCACAACTCAAACTATATATATTTTGGAATCAACCTCAACCCTGTATAGCTAACTCCAACATTCACATATAGAGTGTCTATGGTTGTTCCGAAATATATATAGATGTGTCGACATGATAGGTCGAAACATTGTATACGTGTCTATGGTATCTCAAGATTACATAATATACAATACAAGTTGATTAAGTTTTGGTTGGAATAGATTTGTTACCAATTTTCACGTAGCTAAAATGAGAAAAATTATCCAATCTTGTTTTACCCATAACTTCTTCATTTTAAATCCGTTTTGAGTGAATCAAATTGCTATGGTTTCATATTGAACTCTATTTTATGAATCTAAACAGAAAAAGTATAGGTTTATAGTCGGAAAAGTAAGTTACAAGTCGTTTGTGTAAAGGTAGTCATTTCAGTCGAAAGAACGACGTCTAGATGACCATTTTAGAAAACATACTTCCACTTTGAGTTTAACCATAATTTTTGGATATAGTTTCATGTTCATAATAAAAATCATTTTCTCAGAATAACAACTTTTAAATCAAAGTTTATCATAGTTTTTAATTAACTAACCCAAAACAGCCCGCGGTGTTACTACGACGGCGTAAATCCAGTTTTACGGTGTTTTTTGTGTTTCCAGGTTTTAAATCATTAAGTTAGCATATCATATAGATATAGAACATGTGTTTAGTTGATTTTAAAAGTCAAGTTAGAAGGATTAACTTTTGTTTGCGAACAAGTTTAGAATTAACTAAACTATGTTCTAGTGATTACAAGTTTAAACCTTCGAATAAGATAGCTTTATATGTATGAATCGAATGATGTTATGAACATCATTACTACCTTAAGTTCCTTGGATAAACCTACTGGAAAAGAGAAAAATGGATCTAGCTTCAACGGATCCTTGGATGGCTCGAAGTTCTTGAAGCAGAATCATGACACGAAAACAAGTTCAAGTAAGATCATCACTTGAAATAAGATTGTTATAGTTATAGAAATTGAACCAAAGTTTGAATATGATTATTACCTTGTATTAGAATGATAACCTACTGTAAGAAACAAAGATTTCTTGAGGTTGGATGATCACCTTACAAGATTGGAAGTGAGCTAGCAAACTTGAAAGTATTCTTGATTTTATATAACTAGAACTTGTAGAATTTATGAAGAACACTTAGAACTTGAAGATAGAACTTGAGAGAGATCAATTAGATGAAGAAAATTGAAGAATGAAAGTTTTTGTAGGTGTTTTTGGTCATTGGTGTATGGATTAGATATAAAGGATATGTAATTTTGTTTTCATGTAAATAAGTCATGAATGATTACTCATATTTTTGTAATCTTATGAGATATTTCATGCTAGTTGCCAAATGATAGTTCCCACATGTGTTAGGTGACTCACATGGGCTGCTAAGAGCTGATCATTGGAGTGTATATACCAATAGTACATACATCTAAAAGCTGTGTATTGTACGAGTACGAATACGGGTGCATACGAGTAGAATTGTTGATGAAACTGAACGAGGATGTAATTGTAAGCATTTTTGTTAAGTAGAAGTATTTTGATAAGTGTATTGAAGTCTTTCAAAAGTATATAAATACATATTAAAACACTACATGTATATACATTTTAACTGAGTCGTTAAGTCATCGTTAGTCGTTACATGTAAGTGTTGTTTTGAAACCTTTAGGTTAACGATCTTGTTAAATGTTGTTAACCCAATGTTTATAATATCAAATGAGATTTTAAATTATTATATTATCATGATATTATCATGTATGAATATCTCTTAATATGATATATATATACATTAAATGTCTTTACAACGATAATCGTTACATATATGTCTCGTTTAAAAATCATTAAGTTAGTAGTCTTGTTTTTACATATGTAGTTCATTGTTAATATACTTAATGATATGTTTACTTATCATATTATCATGTTAACTATATATATATCCATATATATGTCATCATATAGTTTTTACAAGTTTTAACGTTCGTGAATCACCGGTCAACTTGGGTGGTCAATTGTCTATATGAAACATATTTCAATTAATCAAGTCTTAACAAGTTTGATTGCTTAACATGTTGGAAACATTTAATCATGTAAATATCAATCTCAATTAATATATATAAACATGGAAAAGTTCGGGTCACTACAGTACCTACCCGTTAAATAAATTTCGTCCCGAAATTTTAAGCTGTTGAAGGTGTTGACGAATCTTCTGGAAATAGATGCGGGTATTTCTTTTTCATCTGATCTTCACGCTCCCAGGTGAACTCGGGTCCTCTACGAGCATTCCATCGAACCTTAACAATTGGTATCTTATTTTGCTTAAGTCTTTTAACCTCACGATCCATTATTTCGACCGGTTCTTCGATGAATTGGAGTTTTTCGTTGATTTGGATTTCATCTAACGGAATAGTGAGATCTTCTTTAGCAAAACATTTCTTCAAATTTGAGACGTGGAAAGTGTTATGTACAGCCGCGAGTTGTTGAGGTAACTCAAGTCGGTAAGCTACTGGTCCGACACGATCAATAATCTTGAATGGTCCAATATACCTTGGATTTAATTTCCCTTGTTTACCAAATCGAACAACACCATTCCAAGGTGCAACTTTAAGCATGACCATCTCTCCAATTTCAAATTCTATATCTTTTCTTTTAATGTCAGCGTAGCTCTTTTGTCGACTTTGGACGGTTTTCAACCGTTGTTGAATTTGGATGATCTTCTCGGTAGTTTCTTGTATAATCTCCGGACCCGTAATCTGTCTATCCCCCACTTCACTCCAACAAATCAGAGACCTGCACTTTCTACCATAAAGTGCTTCAAACGGCGCCATCTCAATGCTTGAATGGTAGCTGTTGTTGTAGGAAAATTCTGCTAACGGTAGATGTCGATCCCAACTGTTTCCGAAATCAATAACACATGCTCGTAGCATGTCTTTAAGCGTTTGTATCATCCTTTCGCTCTGCCCATCAGTTTGTGGATGATAGGCAGTACTCATGTCTAGACGAGTTCCTAATGCTTGCTGCAATGTCTGCCAGAATCTTGAAATAAATCTGCCATTCCTATCAGAGATAATAGAGATTGGTATTCCATGTCTGGAGACGACTTCCTTCAAATACAGTCGTGCTAACTTCTCCATCTTGTCATCTTCTCTTATTGGCAGGAAGTGTGCTGATTTGGTGAGATGATCAACTATTACCCAAATAGTATCAAAACCACTTGCAGTCCTTGGCAATTTAGTGATGAAATCCATGGTAATGTTTTCCCATTTCCATTCCGGGATTTCGGGTTGTTGAAGTAGACCTGATGGTTTCTGATGCTCAGCTTTGACCTTAGAACACGTCAAACATTCTCCTACGTATTTAGCAACATCGGCTTTCATACCCGGCCACCAAAAATGTTTCTTGAGATCCTTGTACATCTTCCCCGTTCCAGGATGTATTGAGTATCTAGTTTTATGAGCTTCTCTAAGTACCATTTCTCTCATATCTCCAAATTTTGGTACCCAAATTCTTTCAGCCCTATACCGGGTTCCGTCTTTCAGAATATTAAGATGCTTCTCCGATCCTTTGGGTATTTCATCCTTTAAATTTCCCTCTTTTAAAACTCCTTGTTGCGCCTCCTTTATTTGAGTAGTAAGGTTATTATGAATCATTATATTCATATATTTTACTCGAATGGGTTCTCTGTCCTTCCTGCTCAAGGCATCGGCTACCACATTTGCCTTCCCCGGGTGGTAACGAATCTCAAAGTCGTAATCATTCAACAATTCAATCCACCTACGCTGCCTCATATTCAGTTGTTTCTGATTAAATATGTGTTGAAGACTTTTGTGGTCGGTATATATAATACTTTTGACCCCATATAAGTAGTGCCTCCAAGTCTTTAATGCAAAAACAACCGCGCCTAATTCCAAATCATGCGTCGTATAATTTTGTTCGTGAATCTTCAATTGTCTAGACGCATAAGCAATCACCTTCGTTCGTTGCATTAATACATAACCGAGACCTTGCTTTGATGCGTCACAATAAATCACAAAATCATCATTCCCTTCAGGCAATGACAATATAGGTGCCGTAGTTAGCTTTTTCTTCAATAACTGAAACGCTTTCTCTTGTTCATCCTTCCATTCAAATTTCTTCCCTTTATGCGTTAATGCAGTCAAGGGTTTTGCTATTCTGGAAAAGTCTTGGATGAACCTTCTGTAGTAACCAGCTAGTCCTAAAAACTGGCGTATGTGTTTCGGAGTTTTCGGGGTTTCCCACTTTTCAACAGTTTCTATCTTTGCCGGATCCACCTTAATACCTTCTTTGTTCACTATGTGACCGAGGAATTGAACTTCTTCCAACCAAAATGCACACTTTGAAAACTTAGCGTACAATTCTTCCTTCCTCAATACTTCTAACACCTTTCTCAAATGTTCACCGTGTTCTTGGTCATTCTTTGAGTAAATAAGTATGTCATCAATGAAAACAATGACAAACTTGTCAAGGTATGGTCCACACTCTCGGTTCATAAGGTCCATGAACACAGCTGGTGCATTAGTTAAACCAAACGGCATGACCATAAACTCGTAATGACCGTAACGTGTTCTGAAAGCAGTCTTTGGAATATCATCTTCTTTCACCCGCATTTGATGATACCCGGAACGTAAGTCAATCTTTGAATAAACAGACGAGCCTTGTAGTTGATCAAATAAGTCGTCGATTCTCGGTAGTGGGTAGCGGTTCTTGATGGTAAGTTTGTTCAACTCTCGGTAGTCGATACACAACCTGAATGTACCATCTTTCTTCTTGACAAACAAAACAGGAGCTCCCCACGGTGATGTGCTTGGTCGAATGAAACCACGCTCTAAAAGTTCTTGTAATTGGCTTTGCAGTTCTTTCATCTCGCTGGGTGCGAGTCTGTAAGGAGCACGAGCTATTGGTGCAGCTCCTGGTACAAGATCTATTTGAAATTCAACGGATCGATGTGGGGGTAATCCCGGTAATTCTTTCGAAAATACATCGGGAAATTCTTTTGCAATGGGAACATCATTGATGCTCTTTTCTTCAGTTTGTACTTTCTCGACGTGTGCTAGAACAGCATAGCAACCTTTTCTTATTAGTTTTTGTGCCTTCAAATTACTAATAAGATGTAGCTTCGTGTTGCCCTTTTCTCCGTACACCATTAAGGGTTTTCCTTTTTCTCGTATAATGCGAATTGCATTTTTGTAACAAACGATCTCTGCTTTCACTTCTTTCAACCAGTCCATACCGATTATCACATCAAAACTCCCTAACTCTACTGTTATCAAATCAATCTTAAATGTTTCGCTAACCAGTTTAATTTCTCGATTCCGACATATATTATCTGCTGAAATTAATTTACCATTTGCTAATTCGAGTAAAAATTTACTATCCAAAGGCGTCAATGGACAACTTAATTTAGCACAAAAATCTCTACTCATATAGCTTCTATCCACACCCGAATCAAATAAAACGTAAGCAGATTTATTGTCAATAAGAAACGTACCCGTAACAAGCTCCGGGTCTTCCTGTGCCTCTGCCGCATTAATATTGAAAACTCTTCCGCGGCCTTGTCCATTCGTGTTCTCCTGGTTCGGGCAATTTCTAATAATGTGGCCCGGTTTTCCACATTTATAACAAACTACATTGGCATAACTTGCTCCGACACTACTTGCTCCGCCATTACTCGTTCCGACACCATTTGTTCCTTTCGTTCTTTTAACCCCTGGTCCGTAGACCTCACACTTCGCTGCGCTATGACCATTTCTTTTACACTTGTTGCAAAATTTGGTGCAGAACCCCGAGTGATACTTTTCACACCTTTGGCATAGCTGCTTCTGATTGTTGTTGTTGTTGCGGTTATTATTGTTGTTGGGATGATTGTTGTAGCTGCTGCTGTTGTTGTTGTTGTTGTTATTGTTGTTGGGCCATTTGTTGTAGTTGCGATTGATGTTGCGATTGTTGGGATAATTGTTGCGATTATTGTTGTAATTACTGTTGTTGTTGTATTGGTGATTCTTATCACCGTTTTCCTCCCACTTTCTTTTGACTTGCTTCACATTGGCCTCTTCAGCAGTCTGTTCTTTAATTCTTTCTTCAATCTGGTTCACTAGTTTGTGAGCCATTCTACATGCCTGTTGTATGGAGGCGGGCTCGTGTGAACTTATATCTTCTTGGATTCTTTCCGGTAATCCTTTCACAAACGCGTCGATCTTCTCTTCTTCATCTTCGAATGCTCCCGGACACAATAGGCACAATTCTGTGAATCGTCTTTCGTACGTGGTAATATCAAATCCTTGGGTTCGTAACCCTCTAAGTTCTGTCTTGAGCTTATTGACCTCGGTTCTGGGACGGTACTTCTCGTTCATCAAGTGCTTGAATGCTGACCACGGTAGTGCGTATGCATCGTCTTGTCCCACTTGCTCTAGATAGGTATTCCACCATGTTAACGCAGAACCTGTGAAGGTATGCGTAGCGTACTTCACTTTATCCTCTTCAGTACACTTACTTATGGCAAACACCGATTCGACCTTCTCGGTCCACCGTTTCAATCCGATCGATCCTTCGGTTCCATCAAATTCCAAAGGTTTGCAGGCAGTGAATTCTTTGTAGGTGCATCCTACACGATTTCCTGTACTGCTAGATCCAAGGTTATTGTTGGTATGTAGCGCAGCCTGTACTGCGGCTATGTTTGAAGCTAGAAAAGTACGGAATTCCTCTTCATTCATATTCACGGTGTGTCGAGTAGTCGGTGCCATTTCCTTCAAAATAGTCAAATGGAACAAGTTAATCATACAGAATATTAAGAGTAGTTAATAGTATTTCGTAGCATAATATGAACTCATTTATAAAAGCTTTTTCTTCATATTAGCGTTTTATAAGTTTAAATTTGGGTAGTACCTACCCGTTAAGTTCATACTTAGTAGCTAATATACAATTCAACTACTACAATTCTATATGAAAAACTGATTATAATAATATTTCGCGTTCAAACTTTTATACAATATTTTACAAACTTACAATACCGCTTATTTTACATAAATCATGAAATATAGCACACAATAACTTTGATACAAGATAGTTGTTAAGATAATTCTAGCTAGTACACAAGTCGTTCAGCAAAGGCAATAAAGACACGTAATTCATACGTCCAGAAACAAGTCATGCATTCTGGTTTTACTAGGACTACTTCCCATCCTTGGTCTTGTGGAACATAACCGTTATGGCCGTTGATAAGACAGCGTGTTGTAACGTCGTCAAAGGGACGAGGGTTACGTAATGTCCAACTGTCCCGTAACAATCTAAAAACCTCATTTCTTACCCCAATTACCGACTCCGTCACTTGTGGAAACGTTTTGTTTAATAGTTGTAGCCCGATGTTCTTGTTCTCACCTTGGTGAGAAGCGAACATTACTAATCCGTAAGCATAACATGCTTCTTTATGTTGCATGTTAGCCGCTTTTTCTAAATCACGAAGTCCAATATTCGAATATATTGAGTCAAAATAATTTCTTAACCCGTTGCGTAAAATAGCATTTGGGTTCCCCGCAATATATGCGTCAAAGTAAACACATCGTAACTTATGGGTTTCCCAATGTGATATCCCCCATCTTTCAAATGAAAGTCTCTTATAAACCAAGACATTCTTGGAATGTTCTTCGAATGTCTTACAAACTGATCTCGCCTTAAATAGTTGTGCCGAAGAATTCTGACCGACTTTAGACAAGATTTCATCAATCATGTCTCCGGGTAGGTCTCTTAAAATATTGGGTTGTCTATCCATTTTGTGTTTTTATACTGTAAAATAGACAAGAGTTAGATTCATAAAAAAAAAATACTTATTAATACAAGCAATTTTTACATATATCATAAAGCATAAGCACACTATATTACATATATTACACCACACGAATATAACTATCTTATTCCGACTCGCTTGTTTCTTCTTCTTCAGTTTTGGTTCGTTTTGCCAAGTTTCTAGGGATATATGATGTTCCCCTAATACGAGCCGTCGTTATCCACATTGGTTTAGAAAAACCTGGTGGTTTAGAGGTTCCCGGGTCATTGTTACAACTTAAGGACTTCGGGGGTTGACGATACATATAAAGTTCATCGGGGTTGGAATTAGATTTCTCTATTTTTATGCCCTTTCCCTTATTATTTTCTTTTGCCTTTTTAAATTCAGTTGTGGTAATTTCTATAACATCATCGGAATTCTCGTCAGAATCCGATTCATCGGAGAATTGGTAATCCTCCCAATATTTTGCTTCCTTAGCGGAAACACCATTGACCATAATTAACCTTGGTCGGTTGGTTGAGGATTTTCTTTTACTTAACCGTTTTATTATTTCCCCCACCGGTTCTATTTCTTCATCCGGTTCTGATTCTTCTTCCGGTTCCGATTCTTCTTCCGGTTCCGACTCTTCTTCTGGTTCCTCTTCGGGAACTTGTGAATCAGTCCACGAATCATTCCAATTTACATTTAACTCTTCATTATTATTAGGTGAGTCAATGGGACTTGTTATAGAGGTAGACATCTATCAAATAATATCAAACGCGTTAAGAGATTAATATATCACATAATATTCACATGTTAAAAATATATAGTTTCCAACAAAATTTGTTAAGCAATCATTTTTCAAGTAAACACGGTCGAAGTCCAGACTCACTAATGCATCCTAACAAACTCGATAAGATACACTAATGCAAAATCCTGGTTCTCTAAGACCAACGCTCTGATACCAACTGAAATGTCCCGTTCTTATTGATTAAAAACGTTCCATATTAATTGATTTCGTTGCGAGGTTTTGACCTCTATATGAGACGTTTTTCAAAGAATGCATTCATTTTAAAACAAACCATAACCTTTATTTCATCAATAAAGGTTTAAAAATCTTTACGTAGATTATCGAATAATGATAATCTAAAATATCCTGTTTGCACACGACCATTACATAATGGTTTACAATACAAATATGTTACAACAAAATAAGTTTCGTGAATGCAGTTTTTTTTTCACAATATCATACAAGCATGGACTCTAAATCTCGTCCTTATTTAAGTATGCAATAGCGGAAGCTCTTAATAATCACCTGAGAATAAACATGCTTAAAACGTCAACAAAAATGTTGGTGAGTTATAGGTTTAACCTATATATATCAAATCATAATAATAGACCACAAGATTTCATATTTCAATACACATCCCATACATAGAGATAAAAATCATTCATATGGTGAACACCTGGTAACCGACATTAACAAGATGCAAATATAAGAATATCCCCATCATTCCGGCACACCCTTCGGATATGATATAAATTTCGAAGTACTAAAGCATCCGGTACTTTGGATGGGGCTTGTTGGGCCCGATAGATCTATCTTTAGGATTCGCGTCAATTAGGGTGTCTGTTCCCTAATTCTTAGATTACCAGACTTAATAAAAAGGGGCATATTCGATTTCGATAATTCAACCATAGAATGTAGTTTCACGTACTTGTGTCTATTTTGTAAATCATTTATAAAACCTGCATGTATTCTCATCCCAAAAATATTAGATTTTAAAAGTGGGACTATAACTCACTTTCACAGATTTTTACTTCGTCGGGAAGTAAGACTTGGCCACTGGTTAATTCACGAACCTATAACAATATATACATATATATCAAAGTATGTTCAAAATATATTTACAACACTTTTAATATATTTTGATGTTTTAAGTTTATTAAGTCAGCTGTCCTCGTTAGTAACCTACAACTAGTTGTCCACAGTTAGATGTACAGAAATAAATCGATAAATATTATCTTGAATCAATCCACGACCCAGTGTATACATATCTCAGTATTGATCACAACTCAAACTATATATATTTTGGAATCAACCTCAACCCTGTATAGCTAACTCCAACATTCACATATAGAGTGTCTATGGTTGTTCCGAAATATATATAGATGTGTCGACATGATAGGTCGAAACATTGTATACGTGTCTATGGTATCTCAAGATTACATAATATACAATACAAGTTGATTAAGTTTTGGTTGGAATAGATTTGTTACCAATTTTCACATAGCTAAAATGAGAAAAATTATCCAATCTTGTTTTACCCATAACTTCTTCATTTTAAATCCGTTTTGAGTGAATCAAATTGCTATGGTTTCATATTGAACTCTATTTTATGAATCTAAACATAAAAAGTATAGGTTTATAGTCGGAAAAATAAGTTACAAGTCGTTTTTGTAAAGGTAGTCATTTCAGTCGAAAGAACGACGTCTAGATGACCATTTTAGAAAACATACTTCCACTTTGAGTTTAACCATAATTTTTGGATATAGTTTCATGTTCATAATAAAAATCATTTTCTCAGAATAACAACTTTTAAATAAAAGTTTATCATAGTTTTTAATTAACTAACCCAAAACAGCCTGCGGTGTTACTACGACGGCGTAAATCCGGTTTTACGGTGTTTTTCGTGTTTCCAGGTTTTAAATCATTAAGTTAGCATATCATATAGATATATAACATGTGTTTAGTTGATTTTAAAAGTCAAGTTAGAAGGATTAACTTTTGTTTGCGAACAAGTTTAGAATTAACTAAACTATGTTCTAGCGATTACAAGTTTAAACCTTCGAATAAGATAGCTTTATATGTATGAATCGAATGATGTTATGAACATCATTACTACCTTAAGTTCCTTGGATAAACCTACTGAAAAAGAGAAAAATGGATCTAGCTTCAACGGATCCTTGGATGGCTCGAAGTTCTTGAAGCAGAATCATGACACGAAAACAAGTTCAAGTAAGATCATCACTTGAAATAAGATTGTTATAGTTATAGAAATTGAACCAAAGTTTGAATATGATTATTACCTTGTATTAGAATGATAACCTACTGTAAGAAACAAAGATTTCTTGAGGTTGGATGATCACCTTACAAGATTGGAAGTGAGCTAGCAAACTTGAAAGTATTCTTGATTTTATGTAACTAGAACTTGTAGAATTTATGAAGAACACTTAGAACTTGAAGATAGAACTTGAGAGAGATCAATTATATGAAGAAAATTGAAGAATGAAAGTGTTTGTAGGTGTTTTTGGTCATTGGTGTATGGATTAGATATAAAGGATATGTAATTTTGTTTTCATGTAAATAAGTCATGAATGATTACTCATATTTTTGTAATCTTATGAGATATTTCATGCTAGTTGCCAAATGATGGTTCCCACATGTGTTAGGTGACTCACATGGGCTGCTAAGAGCTTATCATTGGAGTGTATATACCAATAGTACATACATCTAAAAGCTGTGTATTGTACGAGTACGAATACGGGTGCATACGAGTAGAATTGTTGATGAAACTGAACGAGGATGTAATTGTAAGCATTTTTGTTAAGTAGAAGTATTTTGATAAGTGTATTGAAGTCTTTCAAAAGTGTATAAATACATATTAAAACACTACATGTATATACATTTTAACTGAGTCGTTAAGTCATCGTTAGTCGTTACATGTAAGTGTTGTTTTGAAACCTTTAGGTTAACGATCTTGTTAAATGTTGTTAACCCAATGTTTATAATATCAAATGAGATTTTAAATTATTATATTATCATGATATTATCATGTATGAATATCTCTTAATATGATATATATACATTAAATGTCTTTACAACGATAATCGTTACATATATGTCTCGTTTAAAAATCATTAAGTTAGTAGTCTTGTTTTTACATATGTAGTTCATTGTTAATATACTTAATGATATGTTTACTTATCATATTATCATGTTAACTATATATATCCATATATATGTCATCATATAGTTTTTACAAGTTTTAACGTTCGTGAATCACCGGTCAACTTGGGTGGTCAATTGTCTATATGAAACATATTTCAATTAATCAAGTCTTAACAAGTTTGATTGCTTAACATGTTGGAAACATTTAATCATGTAAATATCAATCTCAATTAATATATATAAACATGGAAAAGTTCGGGTCACTACAACCTCGACCCAATTTAATATAGCAAAATAAAATAATAAGGGAAAAGGTATAAAAATAGAGAAACATGATTCCAACCCCGATGAACTTTATATGTATCGGCAACATCCGTATTTCCTAAATTGTAATAATAACCCGGGAACCTCTAAACCACCAGGTTTTTCTAAACCATTATGGAAAATGACAGCTCGTATTAGGGGAGCACCATATATCCCTAGGAAATTAGCAAAACGAACCAAGTCTGAAGAAGAAGAAACGAGTGAGTCGGATTAAAGAGTTGTAATCATGTTGTGTAATATATGTAATATAGTGTGCTTATGCTTTATGTTAAATGTAAAAATTACTTGTATTATCTTTTATGAATCTAACCCTCGTCTATTTTTACAGTATAAAAACACAATATGGACGTTAAGGGTAGACAACCGAATATTTTAGAAGACCTACCAGAGGATATGATTGATGAAATTTTGTCTAGAGTCGGTCAGAATTCATCAGCACAATTAGTTATGGCGAAATTAACTTGTCAAACATTTGAAAGACTTTCCAGAAATGCCTTAATTTATAAAAGGCTTTCCTTTGATAGGTGGGGTATATCACATTGGGGAGACCGTAAGTTACGCCGTGTTTTCTTTAAAGCGTTAAGTGCGGGGAACCCAAATGCAATTTTACGCTACGGGTTAAGAACCTATTTTGACTCAACATATCCCAACATAGGATTTCGTGAGTTAGAAAGAGCTTCTAACATGCAACATAGGGAAGCATGTTATGCTTACGTGTTAGTGATGTTCGCTTCTCACCAAAGTGAGAAAAAGAACATCGAATTACAACTTTTAAATAAAACCTTCCCACAAGTGACGGATTCATTAGTTGGGGTGAGAAATAAGGTTTTTAGATTATTACGGGGCTGTTGGACATTATGAAACCCTCGTCCCTTTGACAACGTTACAATATGCTGTCTTGTCAACGGTCACAACGGTTATGTTCCACAAGACCAAGGATGGGAAGTAGTCTTAATAAAACCAGAATGCATGACTTGTTTCTGGACGTATGAATTACATGTCTTTATTGCCTTTGTTGAACGACTTGCGTATTAACTAGAATTTTCTTTGCAACTATTTTGTATCAGAGTTTTATGTGCTATATTTCATGATATATGTAAAATAGCAGAATTGTAAGTTTGCAAAATTTTGTATAAAAGTTTGAATGTGAAATATTATTATAATCAGTTTTTTTCATTTAGAATTGTAGTAGTTGAATTGTATGTTAGCTACTAAGTATGAACTTAACGGGTAGGTATTACCCGAATTAAAACTTATAAAACGCTAATATGAAGAAAAAGCTTTTATAAATGAGTTTATATTATGCTACGGAATACTATTGACTACTCTTAATATTCTATACGATTAACTTAATTCTTTTGTCTATTTTTGAAGGAAATGGCACCGACTACTCGGCAGAACTTGAACATGAGTGAGGAAGATTTCCGTGCTTTCCTTGCAGCAAATATAGCCGCAGTACAGGCTGCAATGCAAAACAACAATAACTCAGGGTCTAGCAGTGGAGTTAACTCCACAGGAAACCATGTAGGATGCTCCTACAAGGCTTTCACTGCCTGTAAACCTCTGGAATTCGATGGAACTGAAGGACCAGTCGAACTGAAACGATGGACCAAAAAGGTCGAATATGTGTTTGCTATAAGCAAATGTGATGAGGAAGATAAGGTAAAGTACGCCACGCATACCTTCACAGATACTGCGTTAACATGGTGGAATACCTATCTCAAACAAGTGGGACAAGATGCTGCTTATGCACTACCGTGGTCAGCATTCAAACACTTGATGAACGAGCAGTACCGTCCCAGAAACGAAGTCAATAAGCTCAAGACAGAGCTTAGAGAATTACAAATGAAGGGATTCGATATCACCACATATGAACGATAATTCACCAAGTTGTGTTTATTGTGCCCAATAGTGTTCGAAGATGAAGAAGAACAGATCAATGCGTTTGTAAAGGGGTTACCAGAGAGAATTCAGGAGGATGTGAGTGCAAGCGCGCCCACTTCAATGCAAAAGGCAAGCCGAATGGCTCACAAACTTATAAACCAGATCGAGGGAAGGATTAAAGAGCAGGCGGCCGAGAAGGCCAAAATGAAACAAGTCAAGAGAAAGTGGGAAGAACCCAGTGACAAGAGTCACAATTTCAACAATCAACACCACAATCACAACCACAATCGCACCATTTTTCGCAACAACAAACGCAACAAAAACTATTCCAACAACAACAACTACAACAATCATCCCAACAACAATACCAACCGCAACAACAAAAATCCCAACAACAATCTCAATAACAACACTGGTAATCAAAATCAGAAAATTCCGTGTCTAAGGTGTGAAGGGTACCATCCAACTACTTTTTGTCCAGCAACATGTACTAAATGTAATAGAAATGGTCATGATACAACGAAGTGTGAAATTTATGGACCATCGGGTAAAGGAACAAGTAATGCCCACATTATTTGTTATGGATGCGGGAAGAAGGGCCACTACAAAACTGCGTGTCCAAACCAGGGAAATAATAATGGGCAAAGTCATGGGAGAGTTTTTAACATTAATGCGGAAGAAGCGCAGGAAGACTCGGAGCTTGTTACGGGTACGTTTCTTATCGATGAAAAACCTGCTTATGTTTTATTTGATTTGGGTGCGGATAGAAGTTATATGAGTAGAGATTTTTGTGCTAAATTAAGTGGTCCATTGACGCCTATGAATAATAAATTTTTACTCGAATTAGCAAACGGTAAATTAATTTTGGCAGATAAAATATGTCGGAATTGAGAAATTAAACTGGTTAGCGAAACGTTTAAGATCGATTTGATACCAGTAGAGTTAGAGAGTTTTGATGTGATAATCGGCATGGACTGGTTGAAAAAGGAGAGAGCGGAAATCGTATGTTACAAAAATGCAATTCGTATTGTACGAGAAAAAGGAAAACCTATAATGGTGTATGGGGAAAAGAGCAATACGAAGCTAAATCTTATTAGTAATTTGAAGGCGCAAAAACTAATAAGAAAAGGTTGCTATGCCGTTCTAGCACACATCGAAGAAGTCAAACCCGAAGAAAAGAACATCAATGATGTTCCCGTCGCAAAAGAATTTCCCGATGTATTTTCGAAAGAATTACCGGGACTACCTCCACATCGAGCTATTGAATTTCAAATAGATCTCGTACCAGGAGCTGCACCAATAGCTCGTGCTCCATACAGACTCGCACCCAGTGAAATGAAAGAACTCCAAAGCCAACTACAGGAACTTTTAGAGCGTGGTTTCATTCGACCAAGCACATCACCGTGGGGAGCTCCTGTATTGTTTGTCAAGAAGAAGGATGGTACATTTAGGTTGTGTATTGACTACCGAGAGTTGAACAAACTTACGATCAAGAACCGCTACCCACTACCGAGAATCGATGACTTATTTGATCAACTACAAGGCTCGTAAGTTTATTCGAAGATTGATTTACGTTCTGGGTATCATCAAATGCGGGTGAAGGAGGATGATATTCCAAAGACTGCTTTTAGGACGCGTTACGGTCATTACAAGTTTATGGTTATGCCGTTTGGGTTGACTAACGCATCGGCTGTGTTCATGGACCCCATGAACCGAGTGTGTGGACCATACCTTGACAAGTTTGTCATTGTTTTTATCGATGACATACTTATTTACTCAAAGAATGATCAAGAGCATGAAGAACATTTGAGAAAAGTGCTAGAGTTGTTGAGAAAAGAAAAACTGTATGCTAAGTTTTCAAAGTGTGCATTTTGGTTGAAAGAAGTTCAATTCCTTGGTCACATAGTGAACAAATAAGGTATTCAAGTGGATCCGGCAAAGATTGAAACCGTTGAAAAGTGGGAAACCCCGAAAACTCCGAAGCATATACGCCAATTTTTAGGACTGGATGGTTACTACAAAAGGTTCATCCAAGATTTTTCCAAAATAGCAAAAACCTTGACTGCATTAACGCATAAACGGAAGAAATTTGAATGGAAGGATGAGCAGGAGAAAGCATTTCAATTGTTGAAGAAAAAGTTAACTACGGCACCTATATTGTCATTGCCTGAAGGGAATGATGATTTTGTGATATATTGTGATGCCTCAAAGCAAGGCCTCGGTTGTGTATTAATGCAACGAACGAAGGTAATTGCTTATGCGTCCAGACAATTAAAGATTCACGAGCAAAATTATATGACTCACGATTTGGAATTGGGCGCTGTTATTTTTGCATTAAAGACTTGGAGGCACTACTTATATGGGGTCAAAAGTATCATATATACCGACCACAAAAGTCTCCAACATATATTTAATCAGAAACAACTGAACATGAGGCAGCGTAGGTGGATTGAGTTATTGAATGATTACGATTTCGAGATTCGTTACCACCCGGGGAAAGCAAATGTGGTATCCGACGCTTTGAGTAGAAAGGACAGAGAACCAATGCGGGTAAAAGCTATGAATAAAATTATTCATACTAACCTTACTACTCAAATAAAGGAGGCGCAGTAGGGAGTTGTAAAAGAAGGAAAGTTGAAGAATGAAATACCCAAAGGATCGAAGAAACATCTTAATATTCGGGAAGACGAAACCCGGTATAGGGCTGAAAGAATTTGGGTACCAAAGTTTGGAGATGTGAGAGAAAAGATACTTAAGGAAGCACATAAAACCAGATATTCAATACATCCCGGAGCGGGGAAGATGTACAAAGATCTCAAGAAACACTTTTGGTGGCCGGGTATGAAAGCCGATATTGCTAGATACGTAGGAGAATGTTTGATGTGTTCTAAGGTCAAAGCTGAACATCAGAAACCATCAGGTCTACTTCAACAACCTGAAATCCCGAAATAGAAATGGGAAAACATTACCATGGATTTTATTACTAAATTGCCAAGGACTGCAAGTGGTTATGATACTATTTGAGTAATAGTCGATTGTCTCACCAAGTCAGCACACTTTCTGCCAATGAGAGAAGATGATAAAATGGAGAAGTTGGCGAGATTATACTTGAAGGAAGTTGTCTCTAGACATGGAATACCAATCTCTATTATCTCTGATAGAGATGGCAGATTTGTTTCAAGGTTTTGGCAGACATTACAACAAGCATTGGGAACTCATTTAGACATGAGTACTGCCTATCATCCACAAACCGATGGGCAGAGCGAAAGGACGATACAGACTCTTGAATACATGCTACGAGCATGTGTTATTGATTTTGGAAATGGTTGGGATCGACATCTACCATTAGCAGAATTTTCCTACAACAACAGTTACCACTCGAGTATCGAAATGGCACCGTTCGAAGCACTTTATAGTAGAAAGTGCAGATCTCCAATTTGTTGGAATGAATTGGGGGATAGACAGATTACGGGTCCGGAGATAATCCAAGAAACTACAGAGAAAATCATCCAAATTCAACAAAGGTTGAAAACTACTCAGAGTCGACAAAAGAGCTACGCGGACCTTAAAAGGAAAGATATAGAATTTGAAATTGGGGAGATGGTCATGCTTAAGGTTTTGCCTTGGAAAGGCATTGTTCGATTTGTTAAACGGGGGAAACTAAATTCAAGATACATTGGACCATTCAAGATTTTAGATCGTGTCGGACTAGTAGCCTACCGACTTGAATTACCTCAACAACTCGCCAATGTACATAATACATTTCACGTCTCGAATCTGAAGAAGTGCTTAGCTAAAGAAGATCTCACTATTCCTTTAGACGAAATTAAAATCAATGAAAAACTACAATTCATTGAAGAACCCGTCGAGATAATGGATCGTGAGGTTAAAAGGTTCAAGCAAAATAAGATACCGATCGTCAAGGTTCGATGGAATGCTCGTAGGGGACCCGAGTTCACCTGGGAGCGTGAAGATCAATTGAAGCTGAAATACCCGTACCTATTTCCAGAAGATTCGTCAACACCTTCAACCGTTTAAAATTTCGGGATGAAATTTATTTAACGAGTAGGTACTGTAGTGACCCGAACTTTTCCATGTTTATATATATTTAATGAAATTGGTATATTTACATGATTAAATGTTTTCAACATGTTAAGTAATCAAACTTGTTAAGACTTGATTATTTGAAATGTGCTGCATATAGACAATTGACCACCCAAGTTGACCGGCGATTCACGAATCTTAAAAATTTATAAAAACTACATGATGATATATATATAGATATATATATATATATATATATGGTTAACATGAGATTATGGTAAGTAAGTATCTCACTAAGTATATTAATAATGAGTGATATACATAAAAATGAGTTTATTGAATTAAGAAACTCGAAACGATATATATAACGATTATCGTTATAACAACGTCTTACTAAATACATATGAATCATATTAAGATATTGATACACTATGTTTAACATGATAAAATGATAATTAAGTATATCATTAAGTGTGTTAACAATGAACTACATATGTAAAACAAGACTACTAACTTAAGAATTTCGAAACGAGGCATATATGTAACGATTATCGTTGTAACGAAATTTTAATGTATATATATCATATTAAGATATATTCATACATTATAATATCATGATAATGTAATAATTTACCATATCATTTAAGTATAATAACAATGGATTAATTACATTTAACAAGATCGTTAACTTAAAGGTCTTAAAACAACACTTACATGTAATGACTAACGATGACTTAACGACTCAGTTAAAATGTATATACATGTACTATTTTAATATGTATTCATACACTTTTAAAAGACTTCAAGACACTTATAAAAATACTTCTACTTAACAAAAATGCTTACAATTACATCCTCGTTCAGTTTCATCAACAATTCTACTCGTATGCACCTGTATTCGTACTCGTACAATACACAACTTTTAGATGTATGTACTATTGGTATATACACTCCAATGATCAGCTCTTAGCAGCCCAAGTGAGTCACCTAATACATGTAAGAACCATCATTTGGCAACTAGCATGAAATATCTCATAAAATTACAAAAATATTAGTAATCATTCATGACTTATTTACATGTAAACAAAATTACACATCCTTTATATCTAATCCATATAACAACGACCAAAAACACCTACAAACACTTTCATTCTTCAATTTTCTTCATCTAATTGATCTCTCTCAAGTTCTATCTTCAAGTTCTAAGTGTTCTTCATAAATTCTATAAGTTCTAGTTTCATAAAATCAAGAATACTTCCAAGTTTGCTAGCTTACTTCCAATCTTATAAAGTGATCATCTAACCTCAAGAAATCTTTCTTATTTACAGTAATATATCTTTCTAATACAAGGTAATACTCATTTTTAAACTTTTATTCAATTCCTATAACTATAACTATCTTAATTCGAGTGATAATCTTACTTGAACTTGTTTTCGTGTCATGATTCTACTTCAAGAACTTTCAAGCCATCCAAGATCCTTTGAAGCTAGATCATTTCTTGTCACTTCCAGTAGGTTTACCTACTAAACTTGAGATAGTAATGATGTTCATAACATCATTTGATTCATATATATATAACTACCTTATTCGAAGGTTTAAATTTGAAATCACTAGAACATAGTTTAGTTAATTCTAAACTTGTTCGCAAATAAAAGTTAATCCTTCTAACTTGACTTTTAAAATCAACTAAACACATGTTCTATATCTATATGATATGCTAACTTAATGATTTAAATCCTGGAAACATGAAAAACGCCGTAAAACCGGACATACGCCGTCGTAGTAACACCGCGGGCTGTTTTGGGTTAGTTAATTAAAAACTATGATAAACTTTGATTTAAAAGTTGTTATTTCTGGAAAATGATTTTTCTTATGAACATGGAACTATATCCAAAAATCATGGTTAAACTCAAAGTGAAAGTATGTTTTTCAAAATGGTCATCAAGACGTCGTTCTTTCGACTGAAATAACTACCTCTTACAAAAACGACTTGTAACTTATATTTCCGACTATAAACCTATACTTTTTTTGTTTAGATTCATAAAATAGAGTTCAATATGAAACCATAGCAATTTGATTCACTCAAAACGGATTTAAAACGAATAAGTTATGGGTAAAACAAGATTGGATATTTTTTGATTGTTGTAGCTACGGGAAATATTGTAACAATTCTATACAAATCATATCCTAGCTAACTTATATTATTTTATACATGTATTCTAATATATTATGTAATCTTGAGATACCATAGACACGTATGCAAATGTTTTGACATATCATATCGACCCATGTATATATATTATTTGGAACAACCATAGACACTCTATATGCAATAATGTTTGAGTTAGCTATACAGGGTTGAGGTTGATTCCAAATATATATATACTTTGAGTTGTGATCTAGCCTGAGACGTGTATACACTGGGTCGTGGATTGATTCAAGATGATATATATATCAATTTATTTCTGTACATCTAACTATGGACAACTAGTTGTAGGTTACTAACGAGGACAGCTGACTTAATAAACTTAAAACATCAAAATGTATTAAAAATGTTGTAAATATATTTTGAACATACTTTGATATATATATATATATATATATATATATATATATATATATATATATATATATATACATATATATATATATACATATATATATATATACATATATATATATATATATATATATATATATATATATATATATATATATATATATATATATATATATATATATATATATATATATATATTTGTTATAGGTTCGTGAATCGACCAGTGGCTAAGTCTTACTTCTCGACGAAGTAAAAATCTGTGAAAGTGAGTTATAGTCCCACTTTTAAAATCTATTATTTTTTTGGGATGAGAATACATGCGATTTTATAAATGTTTTACAAAATAGACACAAGTAATCGAAAATACTTTCTATGTTGGATTATCGAACCGAATATGCCCCTTTTTAGCTTGGTAGCCTAAGAATCAGGGAAATGGCCCCTAATTGATGCGAATCCTAAAGATAGATCTATTTGGCCCAACAAGCCTCATCCGAGTTACGGATGCTTTAGTACTTCGATTTATCATATCCGATGAGAGTCCCGGAATGATGGGGATATTCTATATGCATCTTGTTAAGGTCGGTTACCAGGTGTTCAACATATGAATGATTTTTATCTCTATGCAGTTTGCAAAATGCCTGATATGAGATGTGTTATAAAAATGAAATCTTGTGGTATATTATTATGATTTGATAATATGTAGGTTAAACCTATAACTCACCAACAATTTTGTTGACGTTTTAAGCATGTTTATTCTCAGGTGATTATTAAGAGCTTCTGCTATTGCATACTAAATTAAGGACAAGATTTGGAGTCCATACTTGTATAATATTATTTAAAAACTGCATTCGAAGACTTATGTTAATGTGTAATATTATTGTAAACCATTATGTAATGGTCGTGTGAAAAATGCTATATTTTAGATTATTATTATTTGATAATCGTCGTAATATTTTAAAGGTTATGGTTTGTTCTAAAATCGAATGCAGTTGAAAGGATCCGTTCATATACATTATAAACGATTCACAATAGTTGATTACATCGCGAGGTATTTGACCTCTATATGATACGTTTTACAAACATTGCATTCGTTTTTAAAAGACAAACTTTCTTTACATCAAAAATTGACGGCATGCATACCATTTCATATTACATCCAACTATAATTGACTTAATATTAATCTTGATGAACTCAACGACTCGAATGCAACGTCTTTCAAAGTATGTCATGAATGACTCCAAGTAATATCCTTAAAATGAGCTAATGCACAGCGAAAGATTTCTTTAATACCTGAGAATAAACATGCTTTAAAGTGTCAACCAAAAGGTTGGTGAGTTCATTAGTTTATCATAATCAATCATTTCCGTAATAGTAATAGACCACAAGATTTCAGTTTCTATAAATATCCGTACACTCTCAAGTGTATAAAAGTATTCTATAAGTTGTAGGCACCCGGTAACTGAAATGTCCCGTTCTTATTGATTAAAAACGTTCCATATTAATTGATTTCGTTGCGAGGTTTTGACCTCTATATGAGACGTTTTTCAAAGACTGCATTCATTTTAAAACAAACCATAACCTTTATTTCATAAATAAAGGTTTAAAAAGCTTTACGTAGATTATCAAATAATGATAATCTAAAATATCCTGTTTACACACGACCATTACATAATGGTTTACAATACAAATATGTTACAACAAAATAAGTTTCTTGAATGCAGTTTTTACACAATATCATACAAGCATGGACTCCAAATCTCGTCCTTATTTAAGTATGCGACAGCGGAAACTCTTAATAATCACCTGAGAATAAACATGCTTAAAACGTCAACAAAAATGTTGGTGAGTTATAGGTTTAACCTATATATATCAAATCATAATAATAGACCACAAGATTTCATATTTCAATACACATCCCATACATAGAGATAAAAATCATTCATATGGTGAACACCTGGTAACCGACATTAACAAGATGCATATATAAGAATATCCCCATCATTCCGGGACACCCTTCGGATATGATATAAATTTCGAAGTACTAAAGCATCCGGTACTTTGGATGGGGCTTGTTGGGCCCGATAGATCTATCTTTAGGATTCGCGTCAATTAGGGTGTCTGTTCCCTAATTCTTAGATTACCAGACTTAATAAAAAGGGGCATATTCGATTTCGATAATTCAACCATAGAATGTAGTTTCACGTACTTGTGTCTATTTTGTAAATCATTTATAAAACCTGCATGTATTCTCATCCCAAAAATATTAGATTTTAAAAGTGGGACTATAACTCACTTTCACAGATTTTTACTTCGTCGGGAAGTAAGACTTGGCCACTGGTTGATTCACGAACCTATAACAATATATACATGTATATCAAAGTATGTTCAAAATATATTTACAACACTTTTAATATATTTTGATGTTTTAAGTTTGTTAAGTCAGCTGTCCTCGTTAATAACCTACAACTAGTTGTCCACAGTTAGATGTATAGAAATAAATCGATAAATATTATCTTGAATCAATCCACGACCCAGTGTATACGTATCTCAATATTGATCACAACTCAAACTATATATATTTTGGAATCAACCTCAACCCTGTATAGCTAACTCCAACATTCACATATAGAGTGTCTATGGTTGTTCCGAAATATATATAGATGTGTCGAAATGATAGGTCGAAACATTGTATACGTGTCTATGGTATCTCAAGATTACATAATATACAATACAAGTTGATTAAGTTATGGTTGGAATAGATTTGTTACCAATTTTCACGTAGCTAAAATGAGAAAAATTATCCAATCTTGTTTTACCCATAACTTCTTCATTTTAAATCCGTTTTGAGTGAATCAAATTGCTATGGTTTCATATTGAACTCTATTTTATGAATCTAAACAGAAAAAGTATAGGTTTATAGTAGGAAAAATAAGTTACAAGTCGTTTTTGTAAAGGTAGTCATTTCAGTCGAAAGAACGACGTCTAGATGACCATTTTAGAAAACATACTTCCACTTTGAGTTTAACCATAATTTTTGGATATAGTTTCATGTTCATAATAAAAATCATTTTCTCAGAATAACAACTTTTAAATCAAAGTTTATCATAGTTTTTAATTAACTAACCCAAAACAGCCCGCGGTGTTACTACGACGGCGTAAATCCGGTTTTACGGTGTTTTTCGTGTTTCCAGGTTTTAAATAATTAAGTTAGCATATCATATAGATATAGAACATGTGTTTAGTTGATTTTAAAAGTCAAGTTAGAAGGATTAACTTTTGTTTGCGAACAAGTTTAGAATTAACTAAACTATGTTCTAGTGATTACAAGTTTAAACCTTCGAATAAGATAGCTTTATATGTATGAATCGAATGATGTTATGAACATCATTACTACCTTAAGTTCCTTGGATAAACCTACTGGAAAAGAGAAAAATTGGATCTAGCTTCAATGGATCCTTGGATGGCTCGAAGTTCTTGAAGCAGAATCATGACACGAAAACAAGTTCAAGTAAGATCATCACTTGAAATAAGATTGTTATAGTTATAGAAATTGAACCAAAGTTTGAATATGATTATTACCTTGTATTAGAATGATAACCTACTGTAAGAAACAAAGATTTCTTGAGGTTGGATGATCACCTTACAAGATTGGAAGTGAGCTAGCAAACTTGAAAGTATTCTTGATTTTATGAAACTAGAACTTTTGGAATTTATGAAGAACACTTAGAACTTGAAGATAGAACTTGAGAGAGATCAATTAGATGAAGAAAATTGAAGAATGAAAGTGTTTGTAGGTGTTTTTGGTCATTGGTGTATGGATTAGATATAAAGGATATGTAATTTTGTTTTCATGTAAATAAGTCATGAATGATTACTCATATTTTTGTAATTTTATGAGATATTTCATGCTAGTTGCCAAATGATGGTTCCTACATGTGTTAGGTGACTCACATGGTCTGCTAAAAGCTGATCATTGGAGTGTATATACCAATAGTACATACATCTAAAAGCTGTGTATTGTACGAGTACGAATACGGGTGCATACGAGTAGAATTGTTGATGAAACTGAACGAGGATGTAATTGTAAGCATTTTTGTTAAGTAGAAGTATTTTGATAAGTGTATTGAAGTCTTTCAAAAGTGTATAAATACATATTAAAACACTACATGTATATACATTTTAACTGAGTCGTTAAGTCATCGTTAGTCGTTACATGTAAGTGTTTTTTGAAACCTTTAGGTTAACGATCTTGTTAAATGTTGTTAACCCAATGTTTATAATATCAAATGAGATTTTAAATTATTATATTATCATGATATTATCATGTATGAATATCTCTTAATATGATATATATACATTAAATGTCTTTACAACGATAATCGTTACATATATGTCTCGTTTAAAAATCATTAAGTTAGTAGTCTTGTTTTTACATATGTAGTTCATTATTAATATACTTAATGATATGTTTAATTATCATAGTATCATGTTAACTATATATATCCATATATATGTCATCATATAGTTTTTACAAGTTTTAACGTTCGTGAATCACCGGTCAACTTGGGTGGTCAATTGTCTATATGAAACATATTTCAATTAATCAAGTCTTAACAAGTTTGATTGCTTAACATGTTGGAAATATTTAATCAAGTAAATATCAATCTCAATTAATATATATAAACATGGAAAAGTTCGGGTCACTACAGTACCTACCCGTTAAATAAATTTCGTCCCGAAATTTTTAGCTGTTGAAGGTGTTGACGAATCTTCTGGAAATAGATGCGGGTATTTCTTCTTCATCTGATCTTCACGCTCCCAGGTGAACTCGGGTCCTCTACGAGCATTCCATCGAACCTTAACAATTGGTATCTTGTTTTGCTTAAGTCTTTTAACCTCACGATCCATTATTTCGACGGGTTCTTCGATGAATTGGAGTTTTTCGTTGATTTGGATTTCATCTAACGGAATAGTGAGATCTTCTTTAGCAAAACATTTCTTCAAATTCGAGACGTGGAAAGTGTTATGTACAGCCGCGAGTTGTTGAGGTAACTCAAGTCGGTAAGCTACTGGTCCGACACGATCAATAATCTTGAATGGTCCAATATACCTTGGATTTAATTTCCCTCGTTTACCAAATCGAACAACGCCTTTCCAAGGTGCAACTTTAAGCATGACCATCTCTCCAATTTCAAATTCTATATCTTTTCTTTTAATGTCAGCGTAGCTCTTTTGTCGACTTTGGGCGGTTTTCAACCGTTGTTGAATTTGGATGATCTTCTCGGTAGTTTCTTGTATAATCTCCGGACCCGTAATCTGTCTATCCCCCACTTCACTCCAACAAATCGGAGACCTGCACTTTCTACCATAAAGTGCTTCAAACGGCGCCATCTCAATGCTTAAATGGTAGCTGTTGTTGTAGGAAAATTCTGCTAACAGTAGATGTCGATCCCAACTGTTTCCGAAATCAATAACACATGCTCGTAGCATGTCTTCAAGCATTTGTATCGTCCTTTCGCTCTGCCCATCAGTTTGTGGATGATAGGCAGTACTCATGTCTAGACGAGTTCCTAATGCTTGCTGTAATGTCTGCCAGAATCTTGAAATAAATCTGCCATCCCTATCAGAGATAATAGAGATTGGTATTCCATGTCTGGAGACGACTTCCTTCAAATACAGTCGTGCTAACTTCTCCATCTTGTCATCTTCTCTTATTGGCAGGAAGTGTGCTGATTTGGTGAGACGATCAACTATTACCCAAATAGTATCAAAACCACTTGCAGTCCTTGGCAATTTAGTGATGAAATCCATGGTAATGTTTTCCCATTTCCATTCCGGGATTTCGGGTTGTTGAAGTAGACCTGATGGTTTCTGATGCTCAGCTTTGACCTTAGAACACGTCAAACATTCTCCTACGTATTTAGCAACATCGGCTTTCATACCCGGCCACCAAAAATGTTTCTTGAGATCCTTGTACATCTTCCCCGTTCCAGGATGTATTGAGTATCTGGTTTTATGAGCTTCTCTAAGTACCATTTCTCTCATATCTCCAAATTTTGGTACCCAAATCCTTTCAGCCCTATACCGGGTTCCGTCTTCCCGAATATTAAGATGCTTCTCCGATCCTTTGGGTATTTCATCCTTTAAATTTCCCTCTTTTAAAACTCCTTGTTGCGCCTCCTTTATTTGAGTAGTAATGTTATTATGAATCATTATATTCATAGATTTTACTCGAATGGGTTCTCTGTCCTTCCTGCTCAAGGCATCGGCTACCACATTTGCCTTCCCCGGGTGGTAACGAATCTCAAAGTCGTAATCATTCAATAATTCAATCCACCTACGCTGCCTCATATTCAGTTGTTTCTGATTAAATATGTGTTGAAGACTTTTGTGGTCGGTATATATAATACTTTTGACCCCATATAAGTAGTGCCTCCAAGTCTTTAATGCAAAAACAACCGCGCCTAATTCCAAATCATGCGTCATATAATTTTGTTCGTGAATCTTCAATTGTCTAGACGCATAAGCAATCACCTTCGTTCGTTGCATTAATACACAACCGAGACCTTGCTTTGATGCATCACAATAAATCACAAAATCATCATTCCCTTCAGGCAATGACAATATAGGTGCCGTAGTTAGCTTTTTCTTCAATAACTGAAACGCTTTCTCTTGTTCATCATTCCATTCAAATTTCTTCCCTTTATGCGTTAATTCAGTCAAGGGTTTTGCTATTCTGGAAAAGTCTTGGATGAACCTTCTGTAGTAACCAGCTAGTCCTAAAAACTGGCGTATGTGTTTCGGAGTTTTCGGGGTTTCCCACTTTTCAACAGTTTCTATCTTTGCCGGATCCACCTTAATACCTTCTTTGTTCACTATGTGACCGAGGAATTGAACTTCTTCCAACCAAAATGCACACTTTGAAAACTTAGCGTACAATTCTTCCTTCCTCAATACTTCTAACACCTTTCTCAAATGTTCACCGTGTTCTTGGTCATTCTTTGAGTAAATAAGTATGTCATCAATGAAAACAATGACAAACTTGTCAAGGTATGGTCCACACACTCGGTTCATAAGGTCCATGAACACAGCTGGTGCATTAGTTAAACCAAACGACATGACCATAAACTCGTAATGACCGTAACGTGTTCTGAAAGCAGTCTTTGGAATATCATCTTCTTTCACCCGCATTTGATGATACCCGGAACGTAAGTCAATCTTTGAATAAACAGACGAGCCTTGTAGTTGATCAAATAAGTCATCGATTCTCGGTAGTGGGTAGCGGTTCTTGATGGTAAGTTTGTTCAACTCTCGGTAGTCGATACACAACCTGAATGTACCATCTTTCTTCTTGACAAACAAAACAGGAGCTCCCCACGGTGATGTGCTTGGTCGAATGAAACCACGCTCTAAAAGTTCTTGTAATTGGCTTTGCAGTTCTTTCATCTCGCTGGGTGCGAGTCTGTAAGGAGCACGAGCTATTGGTGCAGCTCCTGGTACAAGATCTATTTGAAATTCAACGGATCGATGTGGGGGTAATCCCGGTAATTCTTTCGAAAATACATCGGGAAATTCTTTTGCAATGGGAACATCATTGATGCTCTTTTCTTCAGTTTGTACTTTCTCGACGTGTGCTAGAACAGCATAGCAACCTTTTCTTATTAGTTTTTGTGCCTTCAAATTACTAATAAGATGTAGCTTCGTGTTGCCCTTTTCTCCGTACACCATTAAGGGTTTTCCTTTTTCTCGTATAATGCGAATTGCATTTTTGTAACAAACGATCTCTGCTTTCACTTCTTTCAACCAGTCCATACCGATTATCACATCAAAACTCCCTAACTCTACTGGTATCAAGTCAATCTTAAATGTTTCGCTAACCAGTTTAATTTCTCGATTCCGACATATATTATCTGCTGAAATTAATTTACCATTTGCTAATTCGAGTAAAAATTTACTATCCAAAGGCGTCAATGGACAACTTAATTTAGCACAAAAATCTCTACTCATATAGCTTCTATCCGCACCCGAATCAAATAAAACGTAAGCAGATTTATTGTCAATAAGAAACGTACCCGTAACAAGCTCCGGGTCTTCCTGTGCCTCTGCCGCATTAATATTGAAAACTCTTCCTTGTCCATTCGTGTTCTCCTGGTTCGGGCAATTTCTAAGAATGTGGCCCGATTTTCCACATTTATAACAAACTACATTGGCATAACTTGCTCCGACACTACTTGCTCCGCCATTACTCGTTCCGACACCATTTGTTCCTTTCGTTCTATTAACCCCTGGTCCGTAGACCTCACACTTCGCTGCGCTATGACCATTTCTTTTACACTTGTTGCAAAATTTGGTGCAGAACCCCGAGTGATTCTTTTCACACCTTTGGCATAGCTGCTTCTGATTGTTGTTGTTGTTGCGGTTATTATTGTTGTTGGGATGATTGTTGTAGTTGCTGTTGTTGTTGTTGTTGTTGTTGTTGTTGGGCCGTTTGTTGTAGTTGCGATTGATGTTGCGATTGTTGGGATAATTGTTGCGATTATTGTTGTAATTGCTGTTGTTGTTGTATTGGTGATTCTTATCACCGTTTTCCTCCCACTTTCTTTTGACTTGCTTCACATTGGCCTCTTCAGCAGTCTGTTCTTTAATTCTTTCTTCAATCTGGTTCACGAGTTTGTGAGCCATTCTACATGCCTGTTGTATGGAGGCGGGCTCGTGTGAACTTATATCTTCTTGGATTCTTTCCGGTAATCCTTTCACAAACGCATCGATCTTCTCTTCCTCATCTTCGAATGCTCCCGGACACAATAGGCACAATTCTGTGAATCGTCTTTCGTACGTGGTAATATCAAATCCTTGGGTTCGTAACCCTCTAAGTTCTGTCTTGAGCTTATTGACCTCGGTTCTGGGACGGTACTTCTCGTTCATCAAGTGCTTGAATGCTGACCATGGTAGTGCGTACGCATCGTCTTGTCCCACTTGCTCTAGATAGGTATTCCACCATGTTAACGCAGAACCTGTGAAGGTATGCGTAGCGTACTTCACTTTGTCCTCTTCAGTACACTTACTTATGGCAAATACCGATTCGACTTTCTCGGTCCACCGTTTCAATCCGATCGGTCCTTCGGTTCCATCAAATTCCAAAGGTTTGCAGGCAGTGAATTCTTTGTAGGTGCATCCTACACGATTTCCTGTACTGCTAGATCCAAGGTTATTGTTGGTATGTAGCGCAGCCTGTACTGCGGCTATGTTTGAAGCTAGAAAAGTACGGAATTCCTCTTCATTCATATTCACGGTGTGTCGAGTAGTCGGTGCCATTTCCTTCAAAATAGTCAAATGGAACAAGTTAATCATACAGAATATTAAGAGTAGTTAATAGTATTTCGTAGCATAATATGAACTCATTTATAAAAGCTTTTTCTTCATATTAGCGTTTTATAAGTTTAAATTCGGGTAGTACCTACCCGTTAAGTTCATACTTAGTAGCTAATATACAATTCAACTACTACAATTCTATATGAAAAACTGATTATAATAATATTTCGCGTTCAAACTTTTATACAATATTTTACAAACTTACAATACCGCTTATTTTACATAAAGCATGAAATATAGCACACAATAACTTTGATACAAGATAGTTGTGAAGATAATTCTAGCTAGTACACAAGTCGTTCAGCAAAGGCAATAAAGACACGTAATTCATACGTCCAGAAACAAGTCATGCATTCTGGTTTTACTAGGACTACTTCCCATCCTTGGTCTTGTGGAACATAACCGTTATGGCCGTTGATAAGACAGCGTGTTGTAACGTCGTCAAAGGGATGAGGGTTACGTAATGTCCAACAGTCCCGTAATAATCTAAAAACCTCATTTCTTACCCCAATTACCGACTCCGTCACTTGTGGGAACGTTTTGTTTAATAGTTGTAGCCCGATGTTCTTGTTCTCACTTTGGTGAGAAGCGAACATTACTAATCCGTAAGCATAACATGCTTCTTTATGTTGCATGTTAGCCGCTTTTTCTAAATCACGAAGTCCAATATTCGGATATAGTGAGTCAAAATAATTTCTTAACCCATTGCGTAAAATAGCATTTGGGTTCCCCGCAATATATGCGTCAAAGTAAACACATCGTAACTTATGGATTTCCCAATGTGATATCCCCCATCTTTCGAACGAAAGCCTTTTATAAACCAAGGCATTCTTGGAACGTTCTTCGAATGTCTCACAAACTGATCTCGCCTTAAATAGTTGTGCCGAAGAATTCTGACCGACTCTAGACAAGATTTCATCAATCATGTCTCCGGGTAGGTCTCTTAAAATATTGGGCTGTCTATCCATTTTGTGTTTTTATACTGTAAAATAGACAAGAGTTAGATTCATAAAAAAAAATACTTATTAATACAAGCCATTTTTACATATATCATAAAGCATAAGCACACTATATTACTTATATTACACCACACGAATACAACTATCTTATTCCGACTCGCTTGTTTCTTCTTCTTCAGTTTTGGTTCGTTTTGCCAAGTTTCTAGGGATATATGATGTTCCCCTAATACGAGCCGTCGTTATCCACATTGGTTTAGAAAAACCTGGTGGTTTAGAGGTTCCCGGGTCTTTGTTACAACTTAAGGACTTCGGGGGTTGACGATACATATAAAGTTCATCGGGGTTGGATTTAGATTTCTCTATTTTTATGCCCTTTCCCTTATTATTTTCTTTTGCCTTTTTAAATTCAGTTGGGGTAATTTCTATAACATCATCGGAATTCTCGTCGGAATCCGATTCATCGGAGAATTGGTAATCCTCCCAATATTTTGCTTCCTTGGCGGAAACACCATTGACCATAATTAACTTTGGTTGGTTGGTTGAGAATTTTCTTTTACTTAACCGTTTTATTATTTCCCCCACCGGTTCTATTTCTTCATCCGGTTCCGATTCTTCTTCCGGTTCCGATTCTTCTTCCGGTTCCTACTCTTCTTCCGGTTCCTCTTCGGGAACTTGTGAATCAGTCCACAAATCATTCCAATTTACATTTGACTCTTCATTATTATTAGGTGAGTCAATGGGACTTGTTCTAGAGGTAGACATCTATCACATAATATCAAACGCGTTAAGAGATTAATATATCACATAATATTCACATGTTAAAAATATATAGTTTCCAACAAAATTTGTTAAGCAATCATTTTTCAAGTAAACACGGTCGAAGTCCAGACTCACTAATGCATCCTAACAAACTAGATAAGACACACTAATGCAAAATTCTGGTTCTCTAAGACCAACGCTCTGATACCAACTGAAATGTCCCGTTCTTATTGATTAAAAACGTTCCATATTAATTGATTTCGTTGCGAGGTTTTGACCTCTATATGAGACGTTTTTCAAAGACTGCATTCATTTTAAAACAAACCATAACCTTTATTTCATAAATAAAGGTTTGAAAAGCTTTACGTAGATTATCAAATAATGATAATCTAAAATATCCTGTTTACACACGACCATTACATAATGGTTTACAATACAAATATGTTACAACAAAATAAGTTTCATGAATGCAGTTTTTACACAATATCATACAAGCATGGACTCCAAATCTCGTCCTTATTTAAGTATGCGACAGCGGAAACTCTTAATAATCACCTGAGAATAAACATGCTTAAAACGTCAACAAAAATGTTGGTGAGTTATAGGTTTAACCTATATATATCAAGTCATAATAATAGACCACAAGATTTCATATTTCAATACACATCCCATACATAGAGATAAAAATCATTCATATGGTGAACACCTGGTAACCGACATTAACAAGATGCATATATAAGAATATCCCCATCATTCCGGGACACCCTTCGGATATGATATAAATTTTGAAGTACTAAAGCATCCGGTACTTTGGATGGGGCTTGTTGGGCCCGATAGATCTATCTTTAGAATTCGCGTCAATTAGGGTGTCTGTTCCCTAATTCTTAGATTACCAGACTTAATAAAAAGGGGCATATTCGATTTCGATAATTCAACCATAGAATGTAGTTTCACGTACATGTGTCTATTTTGTAAGTCATTTATAAAACCTGCATGTATTCTCATCCCAAAAATATTAGATTTTAAAAGTGGGACTATAACTCACTTTCACAGATTTTTACTTCGTCGGGAAGTAAGACTTGGCCACTGGTTGATTCACGAACCTATAACAATATATACATGTATATCAAAGTATGTTCAAAATATATTTACAACACTTTTAATATATTTTGATGTTTTAAGTTTATTAAGTCAGCTGTCCTCGTTAATAACCTACAACTAGTTGTCCACAGTTAGATGTATAGAAATAAATCGATAAATATTATCTTGAATCAATCCACGACCCAGTGTATACGTATCTCAGTATTGATCACAACTCAAACTATATATATTTTGGAATCAACCTCAACCCTGTATAGCTAACTCCAACATTCACATATAGAGTGTCTATGGTTGTTCCGAAATATATATAGATGTGTCGAAATGATAGGTCGAAACATTGTATACGTGTCTATGGTATCTCAAGATTACATAATATACAATACAAGTTGATTAAGTTATGGTTGGAATAGATTTGTTACCAATTTTCACGTAGCTAAAATGAGAAAAATTATCCAATCTTGTTTTACCCATAACTTCTTCATTTTAAATCCGTTTTGAGTGAATCAAATTGCTATGGTTTCATATTGAACTCTATTTTATGAATCTAAACAGAAAAAGTATAGGTTTATAGTCGGAAAAATAAGTTACAAGTCGTTTTTGTAAAGGTAGTCATTTCAGTCGAAAGAACGACGTCTAGATGACCATTTTAGAAAACATACTTCCACTTTGAGTTTAACCATAATTTTTGGATATAGTTTCATGTTCATAATAAAAATCATTTTCTCAGAATAACAACTTTTAAATCAAAGTTTATCATAGTTTTTAATTAACTAACCCAAAACAGCCCGCGGTGTTACTACGACGGCGTAAATCCGGTTTTACGGTGTTTTTCGTGTTTCCAGGTTTTAAATCATTAAGTTAGCATATCATATAGATATAGAACATGTGTTTAGTTGATTTTAAAAGTCAAGTTAGAAGGATTAACTTTTGTTTGCGAACAAGTTTAGAATTAACTAAACTATGTTCTAGTGATTACAAGTTTAAACCTTCGAATAAGATAGCTTTATATGTATGAATCGAATGATGTTATGAACATCATTACTACCTTAAGTTCCTTGGATAAACCTACTGGAAAAGAGAAAAATTGGATCTAGCTTCAATGGATCCTTGGATGGCTCGAAGTTCTTGAAGCAGAATCATGACACGAAAACAAGTTCAAGTAAGATCATCACTTGAAATAAGATTGTTATAGTTATAGAAATTGAACCAAAGTTTGAATATGATTATTACCTTGTATTAGAATGATAACCTACTGTAAGAAACAAAGATTTCTTGAGGTTGGATGATCACCTTACAAGATTGGAAGTGAGCTAGCAAACTTGAAAGTATTCTTGATTTTATGAAACTAGAACTTTTGGAATTTATGAAGAACACTTAGAACTTGAAGATAGAACTTGAGAGAGATCAATTAGATGAAGAAAATTGAAGAATGAAAGTGTTTGTAGGTGTTTTTGGTCGTTGGTGTATGGATTAGATATAAAGGATATGTAATTTTGTTTTCATGTAAATAAGTCATGAATGATTACTCATATTTTTGTAATTTTATGAGATATTTCATGCTAGTTGCCAAATGATGGTTCCTACATGTGTTAGGTGACTCACATGTTCTGCTAAAAGCTGATCATTGGAGTGTATATACCAATAGTACATACATCTAAAAGCTGTGTATTGTACGAGTACGAATACGGGTGCATACGAGTAGAATTGTTGATGAAACTGAACGAGGATGTAATTGTAAGCATTTTTGTTAAGTAGAAGTATTTTGATAAGTGTATTGAAGTCTTTCAAAAGTGTATAAATACATATTAAAACACTACATGTATATACATTTTAACTGAGTCGTTAAGTCATCGTTAGTCGTTACATGTAAGTGTTTTTTGAAACCTTTAGGTTAACGATCTTGTTAAATGTTGTTAACCCAATGTTTATAATATCAAATGAGATTTTAAATTATTATATTATCATGATATTATCATGTATGAATATCTCTTAATATGATATATATACATTAAATGTCTTTACAACGATAATCGTTACATATATGTCTCGTTTAAAAATCATTAAGTTAGTAGTCTTGTTTTTACATATGTAGTTCATTGTTAATATACTTAATGATATGTTTAATTATCATAGTATCATGTTAACTATATATATATCCATATATATGTCATCATATAGTTTTTACAAGTTTTAACGTTCGTGAATCACCGGTCAACTTGGGTGGTCAATTGTCTATATGAAACATATTTCAATTAATCAAGTCTTAACAAGTTTGATTGCTTAACATGTTGGAAATATTTAATCAAGTAAATATCAATCTCAATTAATATATATAAACATGGAAAAGTTCGGGTCACTACAGTAACAAGCCTTAACGTTCATGTTTTACCCTCTGAAGTACACCAGATCAGGTGTGTTTAAAATAACCTCGAAGTACTAAAGCATCCCATAGTCTGGATGGGGTTTGTTAGGCCCAATAGATCTATCTTTAGGATTCGCGCCTACCGTACATAGACAAGTAGTTTAATGTTACCAAGCTAAGGGTATATTTCTGGTTTAAACCCACGTAGAATTAGTTTTAGTACTTGTGTCTATTTCGTAAAACATTTATAAAACAGCGCATGTATTCTCAGCCCAAAAATATATATTGCAAAAGCAATTAAAAAGGGAGCAAATGAAACTCACGCATATAAATATTGTAAAACAGTTAATAAAGTATTTGCATGTATTCTCAGCCCAAAAATGTAATGAGTAAAAAGGGAGCAAATGAAACTCACGCATATAAATATTGTAAAATAGTTAATAAAGTATTTACATGTATTCTCAGCCCAAAAATGTAATGAGTAAAAAGGGAGCAAATGAAACTCACAATACTGTATTTCGTATCAATTATGTATATGACGGCACTGAACAAGTGCAGTGTTTGTCTCGGATTCACGAACCTATATTAAGTATATATATTTATATGTTGGTCAATATCTGTCTAACAATTTAGGTCAAGTCGTAGTGTATCACAATCCTAATGCTCGAGACCGACATGCAAAAGTCAACAAAAGTCAACTTGACCCAAAATGACTTCCAAAATCTATACATGTTTATTATATAACTTATATATAGTAGTTTTATATATTTAAATATATTTATCAGATCTTATTATACTAAATAATACAAGTCATTTATTAATAAATAAAAATTTATATTAAAATTCATATATGATAAAAATATACTTTTATATATCTCAAATAATAAAATTTATAAAATTCACTTAATATCATAAAAATATAGTGGTATGTATTATTAATGTAATTACATTACGTGTGGTAAAAATATCTTTGTACGCATATTTATTTGATAAAATAATATTGATAAAAATAATAAAATGATAGTTTCAATAAAAATATTAATTTTTAGTAATAAAGATAATTTTAGTAATAACATCAACTGATAACAGTTATAATAATCGTTTTAATAATAATATTAAAATTAATGATAATTCAGTTGACCATATCTTTTAATCCGTTCATCGAAACCACACGATTTCTAAATGAAAAGTTATTAATTTTTTTCTTCAGATTTTCAACGACATGCATATCATATAACTTATCTCAGTAGCATATGTATCAAATTCGTGATTTATCATAAACTATTTAATGACGAAACTAAGCATACAAACATGCATAATCATATATACTCGAGCACTAGTCAGGGATACACTATTAATATATAAAAGATAAGATATGAATGCTCACGTATCAATATTGTGATTCAATATTGCAGGAAAGTACGTAGACGCAACGAAAATGATAAACGTTAGGTTGACCTCACGAGCAATACCCTCGATCAATACCCATAACCTTCATAGCTATAACCCATAATTTCCTTAGCTCTATCCCATTTGAAAACTTATTTTGAAATCGTCTGAATATAACTCCGTCGTAGAATTTTATGTATACTAATAATATCTTGAAATAATACTAAGTAAATATATATATATATATATATATATATATATATATATATATATATATATATATATATATATATATATATATATATATATATATATATATATATATATATATGTAATTCGATTGAGAGAGTTTAGAGAAATATATTTTCAAGTTTCTATGAAATGATGAAACCTATTGAATTCTATTTATAATAGATTTTTGAATTATTAAAGTGAATTATTAAAGTATGAATTATTAAAGTGAATTATTAAAGTATGAATTATTAAAGTGAATTATTAAAGTATAAATTATTAAAGTGAATTATTAAAGTATGAATTATTAAAGTGAATTATTAAAGTATGAATTATTAAAGTGAATTATTAAAGTATGAATTATTAAAGTGAATTATTAAAGTATGAATTATTAAAGTGAATTATTAAAGTATGAATTATTAAAGTGAATTATTAAAGTATGAATTATTAAAGTTAAAGTAAAGTAAAAGTAAAGTTAAAGTATAGTAAAAGCATAAAACTATGTACGTATAATATGCGTATAAAAATATATATAATATTAATTTAAATCGTTATATATATATATATATATATATATATATATATATATATATATATATATATATATATATATATATATATATATATATATATATATATATTTAATAAAATAAAATATAAATATCGTTATCTTTATCATACTGGTTAAGTAATGAGTTGTCAAAAAAAAATAGATTTCTTAAATCACAGTGGACCTCATAACATAGGCCCGTGATCATATCATAATGTATCTGATAATTCAATCATTTGATATTATCTCTTAATTCTGTCGATAAATATATCGAAACAAATATGTTTATGTAAAGTATCATATATCTAATACTTTGTTAATGTTTTCAGTTAATATTATATATTATATATACATATCTATATACACATAATTGTTCGTGAATCGTCGAACACGGTCAAAGGGTAATTGATTACATGAATGTAGTTCCAAACTTTTTAAGATTCAACATTACAAATTCTGCTTATCGTGTCAGAAACATATAAAGGTTAAGTCTAAATTTGGTCAGAAATTTCCGGGTCGTCACAGTACCTACCCGTTAAAGAAATTTCGTCCCGAAATTTGATCGAGGTCGTCATGGCTAACTATAAAAATGTTTTCATGACGAATATGAGTTGATAAATAGAGTTTTATCATCATTGAGTAATATAGATAAAACAATTTGATTACGCGAAGAGTATAAGTGAAGCTATCGCAAGAGAGTGAAATGAGTAAACGTATATTCGTTTTAACCGATGACGTAGTTATGATTGATTTCCGGAATTCATGGGATTTAAAGAAAATCTTTGCAATAAGATTTGGTTCTTCGGCGATTAAGGAAATCAGGATCTTCTTTGATTAAATGCGATAATCTGTCTCGATTTCTCTGTCTGATATTTTACTATAATTTCACCACCTTCGTTTCTTTATTTCCACAGCTCACACCTTCTAGTCTTTCTCCCCAATTCATACTTTAAAGCACTCGTTAATATGCTTCATCCAGTATTGATTCTTGATATACTTTTAACTTTCATATCTGTCATTCTTCTTTTTCATCTACCACCGGAGGAAGTTATTTTCTTCTACCATTACCTTGGGGTTATTGTGTTTTTCATTGATAATGCTAAAAACGAACATATATTTCATAGCATTATTCCTCAAGAAAGACAAGCTTTTAGTTGCAATTGTTCTATTTACAAGTGATATTCGTTTAAATAATAAAAGGTGAAGACAAAAGACAGATTCGACGATTTGAAGACGCAAACGACCAAAAAGCTCAAAAGAACAAAAGACAATCAAAAAGGTTCCAATTATTGATAAGAAACGTCTCGAAATCACAAGAGTACAAGATTCAAAACGCAAAGTACAAGATATTAAATTGTACGCGAGGACGTTCGACTTTCCGGAACCGGGACTAGAGTCAACTCTTAACGCTCGACGCAACGGACTAAAAATTACAAGTTAACTATATATATAAATATAATATAATATATAATTAATTATATTAATTATATATATATTATATATATATATTTAAAACCGTCGGCAGCAGGAAACTCCAAGGGTGTAAACTGTAAATACCTCTCCGCGACTCGCGGAGTTTTAAGGGTATTTGGCCGCGAGTCGCGGAGCCCCAAATTTCAAGTCTGGCTATAAATCAACCCGAATTCTGATCAAAATTATCATCATTTTTTTCTTCTCATTCATACGAAGTAATATATATTTATATTTATAATTTATATTTTAATTTTAATTATAATTCTAATAATAAGGGTATGTTAGCGAATGTTGTAAGGGTGTAAGTCGAAATTCTGTCCGTGTAACGCTACGCTATTTTTAATCATTGTAAGTTATGTTCAACCTTTTTATATTAATGTCTCGTAGCTAAGTTATTATTATGCTTATTTAAAACGAAGTAATCATGATGTTGGGCTAATTACTAAAATTGGGTAATTGGGCTTTGTACCATAATTGGGGTTTGGACAAAAGAACGACACTTGTGGAAACTAGACTATGGGCTATTAATGGGCTTTATATTTGTTTAACTAAATGAAAGTTTGTTAATATTAATATAAAGATTTACAATTGGGCGTCCCTATAAACTACCATATACACTCGATCGGACACGATGGGCGGGGTATTTATACGTACGAATAATCGTTCATTTAACCGGACACGGGAATGGATTAATAGCCACTAGAATAATTAAAACAGGGGTGAAATTACATTCAAGGGTAATTGGTGTAATTGTTAACAAAGTAGTAAAACCTTGGTTTACACGCAGTCGATAACCTGGTGTATTCATTAAACAAAGTATTAAAACCTTGTTACAATTCGAATCCCCAATTAGTTGGAATATTTATCTTCGGGTATAATAATAATTTGACAAGGACACTTGCAATTTATATTTATGACTGATGGACTGTTATGGACAAAAACCAGACGGACATATTGAATAATCCAGGACAAAGGACAATTAACCCATGGGCATAAAACTAAAATCAACACGTCAAACATCATGATTACGGAAGTTTAAATAAGCATAATTCTTTTATTTCATATTTAATTCCCTTTATTTTATATTTAATTGCACTTCTAATTATCGCACTTTTATTTATTGTTATTTTATTTAATCGTACTTTTAATTATCGCAATTTTTAATTATCGCAATTTCATTATTCGCAATTTCATTATCGTTATTTACTTTACGCTTTAATTTAAAGTCTTGTATTTATTTAATATTTTACATTAGGTTTTAACTGCGACTAAAGTTTTAAAATCGACAAACCGGTCATTAAACGGTAAAAACCCCCCTTTATAATAATAATATTACTTATATATATATTTGTATTTTTATAAAAGTAAACTAATATAGCGTTGAGCTTTGTTTAAAGATTTCCCTGTGGAACGAACCGGACTTACTAAAAACTACACTACTGTACGATTAGGTACACTGCCTATAAGTGTTGTAGCAAGGTTTAAGTATATCCATTCTATAAATAAATAAATATCTTGTGTAAAATTGTATCGTATTTAATAGTATTTCCTAGTAAAATAATAAACTATTTTATATACTACCCCGCTGCACATCAAGTATTTTTGGCGCCGCTGCCGGGGAATAACTCTTAAAAAAAGGGAAGCGCAACGCTAATATAAAAAAAAAAAAAAAGATTTTCATCTACTTTTATTAAAAGTCGTTTTTGTAAAAATACGTTTTAAATATTCGAAAAATATAAAAAGAAAAACAAAAATATTAGTATTTTTAAGATTTTGTTAAATATTTAAGTTTTATAAGTTTCTTTATTTTTATTTTAGTTTATAAAAATATAAGTTTTAATTTTAATATCTTTTATTTAATTAAAAAAAAAACAGAAAACAAAATAAAAAGAAAAAAAAAATAATAAGAAAAACGCGTAAAAAGACAAAGCTGTCAACTGAATTCCTGAACCCCGCGACTTGCGGGGTTTTCCTCTTTATTTGCCGCGACTCGCGGAGACCCTCTGACACACGGACAAAAACCCTAATCACGGGTTATTTTTAATTATTATTATTATTAAAACCTAAATATTATTATTATTATTAATTTTAGTTTTATTTTTACTTTTTACTTTATATTTATGTATTTAGTATTAATTAAGTTTTTATTAAATTGTAAAATTAATAGTTTAGTAAAATAAATAATATAAAATAATATTTTTATAAAAATTGTACTTTTTACAATTTTTTGTATATTTTTATATTTTGTACCTTTTTAATCGTTGTAGCGTAATATTTGTATTTTTTAGCTCATATTTAATTTTAAACTTAGTTTTAGCTATAGTTATTTTTACTCCTAGATTTTTAGGCTTTGCCGTAGAATTCCTTAAGTGCTTTTTCTTTAGACTAAGATTTAGGTGCTTTAGAATTTTGCGACACCTTTTTAAGTTTTAGTTTCTTTTTAAGTTATTTCCATTTGGAATTTAGTTTTTCCTTGTAAGCTTTAATATTTTTAGACACCTTTTACTATGTACCAATTATCATTCCAATTAGTAATTTCAATTTGCGATTATAATTTTAAGTTAGTTGTAGTAATAAGGTTAAATTAGTTAAGTATTTTTAAGTTTTTATAAGTTTCTTTTATTTTTCCGTCGTCCTTTATTTTTCAACCATTTTTTCTTTTTCGACATTTTTCGACGCGCAATCTTTTTCTCTCTTATTTCTCGCCATTCTAGTTTTTAGGACTTAGAATTTTTTTTCTACTTCTTATCTAAATTTCTTAAAATTACGAAAATTTATTTTGAGTGGTTAAATTAATAGACATCAAAATTTTCTGGTTCGTAGTAATAGTTGGATTTGTACGTGGACCGGGTTATTGGAGCCAAACAGTCCTCAATTATATTGAGACCAAACGAATCCTGCCCCTCTGCTGCATCTTTTGGCTATTCGAAACGTGGGCAAAATCAGAAAAGTCTATTGATTGGATAACTTATTATAATTTTTCTTTCCTTTTAAAAACTAATAGGATATTCAGTGAATGCACCGAGCAAGACGTTCATCACCTTTTGTACGTTCACCACCTGTAACTCGATCAAGACATCGTTTAACAAATATAACCGCCGTTGATTTTTCTTTAGAATCGTCATCCAGTCGACCAAGTACTTCAGTTCAAATTACCGATAATCCATTTTTTGAACCCAACCTCACAATTGAGAATCCAGAAAATATTCAGGAACGGTTCATAGATCCTGAACCATTAAACTTTCCTTCGGAACCACCAATCATTCAAACAGAGATTGTTGAGGAACGAACTATTAAATCAGAATCATTCAGTGATACCGATTCAACAAATTCAATTATGGAGAATCTGGAACCTTTAAGTATGGAAGACCGAATGAGAGCTAAACGCACTGGCCAAGGTCACGCAATTACTCATCCAGACATTAATGCGCCAGATTATGAAATCAAAGGACAAATTCTACACATGGTGACTAATCAATGCCAATTTAGTGGTGCGCCGAAGGAAGATCCAAATGAACATCTACGTACCTTTAATAGGATCTGCACACTATTTAAAATACGAGAAGTGGAGGATGAACAGATATATCTCATGTTATTTCCCTGGACTTTAAAGGGAGAAGCCAAAGATTGGTTGGAATCATTACCTGAAGGGGCGATCGATACATGGGACGTTTTAATTGACAAATTTCTTAAACAATTCTTTCCTGCATCTAAAGCCGTAAGACTTCAAGCAGAAATTGTTACGTTCACACAAAAGCCAAATGAAACTCTATATGAGGCGTGGACAAGATATGGAAAATTGTTAAGAGGATGTCCGCAACATGGTTTAGACACCTGTCAAATAGTACAAATATTCTACCAAGGATGCGACATCACTACAAGGAAAGATATAGATATAGCAGCTGGTGGTTCGATTATGAAGAAAACCGAAACTGATGCTTACAAAATTATTGATAATACTGCTTCCCACTCACATGAGTGGCACCAAGAAAAAGATATCATTAGATCATCTAAAGCAGCTAGAGCCGATTCTAGCCATGACTTAGATTCCATTTCGGCAAAGATAGATGCTTTCGAGAGACGAATGGAAAAGATGACTAAAGATATTCATGCAATACGAATTAGTTGTGAGCAGTGTGGAGGACCACATTTGACAAAAGATTGTCTCAGTATTGAATTAACAATGGAACAAAGAGAGAATATTTCATACATAAACCAAAGGCCTGGAAATAATTATCAGAATAATTATCAACCGCCAAGACCGATTTACAATCAAAACCAGAATTATAACCGAAATATTCCCTACAACAACCAACAAGGTCCTAGCAATCAACAAGTATCCAATAATACTTATAATCAGCAAAGACCGAATTTTCAAAACAAACCACCACAACAAACCGATGATAAAAAGCCGAATTTAGAAGATATGATGACGAAGCTAGTTGAAACTCAAACGCAGTTTTTCACATCTCAAAAACAAACCAATGAACAAAATGCTCAAGCATTTAGAAATCAACAAGCTTCTATTCAAAATCTGGAACAAGAAGTAAGTAACCTAGCAAGGTTAATAGGTGAAAGAAAACCGGGAAGTCTACCAAGCGATACAAATGCTAACCCCCGGAATGAAACAGCTAAAGCTATTACCACAAGAAGTGGTACAACACTTAAACCACCTGAAATACCTGTAACTTCTGATGAAACTATTCCTACTCCACAAGAACCACAACCTGATCAAGATAAGGAAAAAGAACCGGTAGTTGAAAAGGTTAATGAAGATAACACAGTTAAGGATAAACCTTATGTTAAACCATACCAACCACCCCTTCCTTACCCGAGTAAAATGAAGAAAGAAAAACTAGAAGCCGAGCAATCCAAATTCTTGGATATGTTTAAACAGATAAATGTAAATCTTCCTTTCATTGATGTGATTTCAGGAATGCCAAGGTATGCTAAATTCTTGAAAGATCTAATCACGAATAGAAAGAAAATGGAAGAACTCTCGGCTGTTACTATGAATGCTAATTGTTCAGCAGTGCTGTTGAATAAGATACCAGAAAAACTATCTGATCCAGGAAGTTTCACAATTCCATGTTTTCTGGGTAGTCTTAGTTCAATAGAAGCATTGGCAGACTTAGGTGCTAGTATAAATCTAATGCCGTATTCACTATACGCTAAACTAGACCTTGGAGAATTGAAACCAACCAGAATAAGCATACAACTAGCCGATAGATCAATAAAATATCCTAGAGGGATAATGGAGAACATGCTAGTTAAAGTTGGTACTTTAGTATTTCCAGTAGATTTTGTTGTTTTGGACATGGAAGAAGATTCTCAAGTTCCTCTCATATTAGGAAGACCATTCTTAAACACGGCTAAAGCAATGATAGACGTGTTCGGTAAGAAACTGACCCTAAGTATAGAGGATGAGAGTGTTACCTTTTCAGTTGATAGAGCAATGCAACAACCACAATCTGTAGATGATACATGTTATTATATTCAAACTATAGATGCACATGCAGAATTATTAGAAGAATTTCCAGAATTACAAGGAACAGGAGAATGTTCTTTAGGAGAAGGAAATGAACCAATTGATGAAGCTGAAATGTTAGCTACACTTATAGCTAATGGATATGAACCAACAACAGAAGAAATTCAAATGCTAAAAGAAGAAGACAGATATCGATATAAATCATCGATAGAAGAACCTCCGAAATTAGAATTAAAGCCACTTCCAAACCATTTGGAATACGCTTATTTACATGGTGAATCTGAATTACCTGTAATAATATCGTCTTCTCTTACTGAAAATGAGAAATCACAACTCATTTCTGTGTTGAAAGCTCATAAACCAGCCATTGCATGGAAGATTCATGATATTAAAGGAATAAGTCCTTCGTATTGCACACATAAAATCCTTATGGAAGAAGGTCATAAAACGTATGTGCAACGTCAACGAAGACTAAATCCTAATATGCAAGATGTAGTTAAGAAAGAGATTATTAAGCTGCTAGATGCAGGTTTGATATATCCAATCTCTGATAGTCCATGGGTAAGCCCAGTTCAATGCGTGCCTAAGAAGGGTGGCATGACTGTCATTACAAATGAGAAAAATGAGCTTATTCCTACTAGGACTGTAACAGGATGGCGTGTATGTATTGATTATAGAAAATTAAATGACGCCACCAGAAAAGATCACTTTCCCTTACCTTTCATAGATCAAATGTTGGAAAGATTAGCCGGAAATAGTTACTATTGTTTTCTAGATGGATTTTCCGGATATTTTCAAATTCCAATAGCACCCGAAGATCAAGAGAAAACCACATTCACGTGCCCTTATGGTACTTTTGCTTACAAACGCATGCCATTTGGACTTTGTAACGCCCCTGCAACCTTTCAAAGGTGCATGATGGCAATTTTTCATGACATGATAGAAGAATGCATGGAAGTATTCATGGATGACTTTTCAGTCTTCGGTGATACATTTAAATCATGTCTAGTAAATCTGGAACGAATGCTAATTAGATGCGAAAAATCAAATCTAGTACTTAATTGGGAGAAATGCCATTTCATGGTTAAAGAAGGCATCGTTCTTGGACATAAAATTTCAAAAGAAGGAATTGAAGTGGATAGAGCTAAAGTAGATGTAATTGCTAAACTTCCACATCCCACAAATGTTAGAGGAGTTAGGAGTTTTCTAGGGCATGCCGGTTTTTACCGACGTTTCATAAAAGATTTTTCTAAAATTGCCACTCCTATGAATAAACTCCTAGAAAAGGATGCGCCATTCATCTTTTCAGATGAATGTATCAAATCTTTTAATATTCTTAAAGAAAAACTCACTAATGCACCAATCATGATAACACCAAATTGGAATCTACCATTTGAACTAATGTGCGATGCAAGTGATTTTGCAATGGGAGCCGTTTTAGGACAAAGGATTGAAAAACGATTTCAACCTATATATTATGCTAGTAAGACATTACAAGGAGCACAAATGAACTATACAACTACTGAAAAAGAACTCCTTGCTATTGTCTTTGCCTTTGACAAATTTCGATCATATCTCGTTCTAGCAAAAACGGTGGTCTATACCGACCATTCTGCTCTTAAATACCTATTTTCAAAACAAGATGCTAAACCAAGATTAATCCGTTGGATCTTACTCTTACAAGAGTTTGATATTGAAATCCGAGATAAAAAGGGAGCAGAAAATCTCGCCGCTGATCATCTTTCTCGTCTTGAAAATCCCGAATTAGAAGTTCTGAATGAATCGGCCATACAAGACAACTTTCCTGATGAATATCTATTGAAGATAGATTATAAAGAAATCCCATGGTTTGCAGACTATGCAAACTACTTAGTTTGTGGATTCCTTGAAAAAGGATTATCGTACCAAAGACGAAAGAAATTCTTCAGTGATATAAAACACTATTTCTGGGAAGATCCACATCTGTTTAAAAGTTGTCCCGATGGAATAATACGCCGATGTGTATTTGGAGATGAAGCTAGTAAAATTTTAAACCATTGTCACACAGGACCAACAGGAGGGCATTATGGGCCTCAACTAACAGCAAGAAAAGTTTATGAAGCTGGATTCTATTGGCCTACAATTTACAAAGACTCACACCTTCTTTGCAAATCCTGTGATGCATGTCAAAGGGCCGGAAAAATAAGTCAACGTGATGAAATGCCACAAAATGTCATCCAAGTATGTGAAGTATTTGACATTTGGGGTATTGACTTTATGGGTCCATTTCCAAAATCTCATAATAATCTATATATACTCGTAGCCATTGATTATGTATCTAAATGGGCGGAAGCACAAGCTCTCCCAACTAACGATGCACGAGTTGTAGTCAACTTTTTAAAACGTCTTTTTGCAAGGTTTGGAACACCGAAAGCTTTAATAAGTGATCGGGGTACTCATTTCTGTAATAATCAACTTGAGAAAGTTCTTAAAAGATATGGAGTAACTCATAAAATCTCCACCGCATATCATCCACAAACAAGTGGACAAGTTGAAAATACCAACCGAGCTTTAAAACGTATTCTAGAGAAAACCGTAGGATCAAATCCGAAGGAATGGTCCATTAAATTGGAGGATGCACTCTGGGCTTTTAGAACAGCCTACAAAACTCCAATTGGAACCACACCTTTTAGACTTGTTTATGGAAAAGCGTGTCATCTTCCAGTAGAAATTGAACACAAAGCATTTTGGGCTTTGAAGACATGTAACCTTGATTTACATGAAGCCGGACGTCTACGATTAAGTCAACTAAACGAATTAGAAGAATTAAGACATGAAGCATACGAAAATTCGTTAATCTATAAAGAAAGAACGAAGAAATGGCATGATAAAAGAATCAGAAGTTCAAAAGAATTTAAAGAAGGAGACAGAGTTCTTCTTTTCAATTCACGATTCAAGCTATTTCCTGGAAAATTGAAATCAAGATGGTCTGGACCATTCATAGTCAAAAGAGTTTTCCCATACGGAACGATAGAATTAATAAATTCAAATGGGATTGAATTTAAAGTTAATGGTCACAGAGTTAAACATTACATACAGGGTCCGATGGAAGTCGACAACGAAGTCAATCACAATTTCGACACCACAGCTAACTAAGTGTGGGGAGAATCAAGTCTTTAAAGGATAAATATGTATTTCTGTTAGAGTTAGATTGTCTGTTTTCGTGTAGTTCTCGAAAATGGAACACGTATGGTCTTTCCCTAGCAGACCCTAAAGAACTAGTCTTCTCCCCCCATTCTGAATTTTTATTTTTTTTTTAGGTTTTTACAAAATGAAGACTGCCTGTGAATTAAACCATGGTCTAATGCTACACGCTTTGATCACTAAACGTAATAATGACATACTACCGAGTGAATTAGTATCAGTAATCAGAGAAAGAATGGACGGAGTTAGAAAAGGATCCAGATGCGAAGATAATAAGTTACAATTTGGTAAAGGAAAATCAAAATCCGCAGCGAAAAGAAGAGCACGACACCTAGAAAAATGTCACAAATGCGGAAAATGGTCACATGGAGGTAAATGTTCAAATAATCAAACCTATTCAAATACCGAATTTGTTACTTTATGCAGAGACGGACCGTTCATATGTTTAGAAGAAAAGACAATGAATGCTCGAGGTTACGCTTATGCAGCCATGGAAAACCAATTAAATCGACTATCTTATGAATATAATAGATCATATAACTAAGAAATCTATTTCACAGGTATGTCTGTACAGTTTTTATTTTTATTTTTATTTTTAACCTTTTGATAATAAACGCTAATTTGTTCGCTAAAAAGTATTAAATTGGTATTAAATAAAATTAGGTTTGGCGACCGAAATTATTGATATCATTCAAAAATTTATTACATCACTGCGAAATTTAACGTTTATTCTTAAGGTATAAATATCTTTAAACAATCAACCCAAAATATTTCAAAAATTCGTCATGAGTTAAATTAGGTCTTGGAACCGAAATTACTTTACCGAAACGAGGGGCGCATATTTTTGATAATATTTGATTGATTAAAGTGGGATAAAAAGACAAAAAGATTTTTAATTTTTTTTTTTTTACCATGTTTTTAAAATTAATATTTAAATCTTAAATTAATATTGTAAACTTTGTAAAAACAATATTTTTAAAATTGTAAATATTTGAAAAAATTAATATAAGTTTGGTATGAATTTATGAATTTTTAAATTAACTTTGGTGTGAATTTTTAATTTTTAAAATATGAAATTTTAATTTTATGCATTTCAAATTTTGAGTTTGGTGTGAATTTTTAATATTAATTTTGAATTTTATATTTATGTTGTGTGAATTTAAAAACAAAAATTTACTTTATCTCATTAAGTTAAGAATATGATTTTTAAAATTCGTCGTAAGTTGAAGACTAGGTCTTTGAACCGAAATTGCTTTACCCGAGGAAGGGACGAGAACTTTTATTATCATTATTTTTAATCTTATTGATTTAAAGTATGCCAAAAACATTGAAAAAACCCAAAAATCTTAGCTTTTAAAACAATCGCTACAAAAAGACAAATTTTAAAATTTTGTCGAGGGACGGACTAGGACATCGATCCGAAACGACCTCATCCTAAATAACAAGGGAAACAAAATTTTAAAATTAATTTCTTAATTGTTTTATAAGTTAAAGATTATAAAAAAAAAAAAAAAAAAAAAAAAAAAAAAAGGGTAAACTCCGCGACTCGCGGAGTTTAAAGGCAAAAACTCCGCGACTCGCGGAGGGTCCAAAACCCAGAAAAAAATAAAAGAGCTGCTCGATCAGTTTACCTCCCCCACACAAAAACAACCCGAACAAACTGCGAAAACACCTCGAAAAAACCCGAAAATCACCCCCAAAAATCTCAATTTTTAACCGTTAATCACCAAATTTTTTGCTAAAATCATGTTGAGAAGGATGATATCTAAGAACTACTCAAGAAAAACGGTAAATTTCTACACCTAAACACCATTTAATTCGAATTTTAGTGTTCTTGAGCTAATTTTTACCCAATTTGATTTTGATGCTTTTTAGTGTAATTAGACTTAAATTGTTTATGTATTATGCTTGTATAACCTAGATTGATGCTGTTTAACATGATTAGAAGCCTTAAACTTCAAATTTTGAATAATCTAGGGTTTGTGTTCTTGAGCAATTTGGGGCTTTTTGATATAAACAGGTTATGGCCGATTTTTGTCATGAATTGTTGCTAAATTGAGTAGTGTAACATGTCTAGGTAGTTAAATGATCCAAACTTTGAGCCTAAACATGATTTTGAGAATTAAAGTGGACTTTTTCAAGTCCAAAATTCATGAACTTGATTTTTGAAAGATAATGCCATTTGAGACTTGTTTATTTGCTAGTAATGATTATTTTGACATGTTATTTGAGTTGAATGTTTATGAACTTGGCGAAAATTTTCGTATATGCTTATTTGAAAAAGTGTAGATTTGATAAAAATGTGAAAATAAGCTTAAGTTTGATGTAAATTGATAATGTCATTGTAATTATTTTGATTGATGATTTTGCTGACACTAATGCATATTTGGATGCACAAAATTTGTGTTTGATGTGTTTTGCAGAATGAAAGGGGTGAATCTTCATCCCAAGCCCGTCACGCTCCTGCTGAGAACTTGGAACAACAGGAGGTAGATAACTACTACAAGCAGGATGTACCTCATCCAGTCATGACCTTTTCAGATATGCACTTGGAACAGTTGCACCCGAACCTGCGATTTGACAGACTTTGGATAGATTATCCAAAATATCAACGGGGTTTGCATACTCTTCATTCCAAGGTTGTTGAGGTACCGAGGGTCATAGAATGGGGACCCTTGGAAGCTGTAGAATTGGCCGGGCCAATTAGGGAATTACTGGTACAGAGGTATGGTAATTCTTCTTTTAATGACTGGATATGTTTATTCACCATACGCAGACCTGTATATAAAGTATGGTGTGAAGAGTTGTTATGTAGTATAGAGTTGAATGATCGGGTAGCTAGTTTAACCGATCGTTCTTTTATTAGATTTTTGTTAGGCGGTTCGATGCGCCACATGTCTTTACTGGACATGGCTCAGGCTTTACGTATATACACGCCTGAGGAATTAGCGTCTGCCGATTGTAGAGGATTGATACTAAACGGTAGAAAGATAGATGAGAATTTTGATACACACGGTGTGTGGAGTCAAATGACAAGCCATCACCGTTTCAAGGGAGGAAACTACTCTTATTTGGATATAGATAGAGCCGAATTAAGAGTAATACATAGGTTTTTAGCTAATTCGATTACACAAAGGGGTAAAAACAAAGAAAAGGTAAATGAACAAGATTTGTTTTACCATATGTGTATTCGAGACCCACACAGCGCTGTAAGTATACCATATTGTGTGGGATATTATTTATCAGCTATGGTTCGGGGGATGCGTCCACATAGCATAATAGGAGGTGGTATTTTTATTACTTTGATTGGTGAATATCTCGGTGTGGATATAAGTCGGGGGGGATTATTAGTAGAAGAGCCGGAACCCCGCGACACTATAGGTCTAAATGTATACCATGGTGCGAAAGTTTTGAAGCGGCGAAATAACGCCGCAGTACGATACAATGGTAGACATCCACAGGTAGAGAGAAACCAGGAACAAGGTAATGTAGGAGGGGGAAATGAGATGCAAGAAATGCATAGGTTTATAGCTTCTCAGGAATACGAAAATGCTAGACAGAGAGCATTTGAAGATTGGCAAGTTCATCAGAACCAGATCATAGCGCATTGCCAACATATAGGTAGAAACTATATTCCTACACCGAAACCCGTCTTCCCTCCTTGGTCGATAGAGATGCAGCCACCATATCCTACGTATGATCCTGCCGAAGCATTCTATAGCACGTATGGGTATGCCTGGAACCCCTATTGGTACCAATATCATCCTTAGTTTATTTTTTTTTTTTTTTTTTTTTTTTATTATTTTGTAATTTGTAATTATTGATATGTTTAATACTTTTGTTAATATTGTAATCATTTTTATAATTATCTAACTTTTATTCATAGATTTTAATAATTTTTGAATGTGGGGTAATAAACCAAACTTCAAAAATATGTATATATGTTTGCAGTTTATCTTATGTACACAACAGGGTAAAAGCAACTAATTTTGACGACAAGATGCAAAATACATGTGAAATATCAACAAGACGGAATGAACAAATGATGTGCACCATTTATCATTCAGCAAACAAACGCCAATATATTTGGAAACTTTGGTAAAAATTTAATCATTTTCACACAAATCACCCTCAATAATTTAAATTGTTACTGATTTCTTGCAAATGAGGGCATTGCAAGATCTTAAGTGTGGGAAGGGGTTAAATTCTTTCGGATTTTAAAATTTTTATATTAAACACTTGGTTACCATTAAAAATACTAGTAAAGCAGTAGTTGTATTAGAATCTAGTGCTCTCTGATAATAAAGAACAGCCCTAGTCTTATATACTGACTACCCAATTCTAGTAAAATTTTTAAAAATTTTTCAATTAAATGAATTAAAATCATGTTTATACATATTTATGAACGATAAAACTAGGTTTTAACACCGAAATTATTGTTACCTCGGAAAGGACATAAATTGAGAAACAAACGAAAATGTTAAAATTCATTTAAAATGGAATAGAGGACGATAAAAAGGAAAATAAAAGCCAAGTGTGGGAAAATTTACCAAGTTATTTTAAACATATGTCACATATATCTGTAACAAATAACTAAAAATACTTTTGCTTTGGACTAAACTAAACTGTTTTACCCGATGAAAGAAAAGAAGAGATGGATCTACACGATGAATCAATTCCATCATTAAAAGGAAGTAAATTCTTCCGAAAAAGACACGCGCTTCTTGATTTAGGTCAAGAAGTTGTCGTTCAGACCAGCTGTAGGTTGACGAAAAATCTAGAAAAGTCATCACTAAAATCAGCAGGAAATCCACGGACCTCAGCATTAAACAGGGTCGCCAAGTGGTCAGATTTATCCTAACCATGAGAAGGATTTATCTCGTACAATGGGGAGGCACCGTGCAAATTAGCTGGATAAGACTAATGAATCAGATCCCCAGAAAGGATAATCTCCTTAAAGATTAAAAATCAGCTTTTAAGACTGATATTACTCAATCCTAGAGATTGACCTTAAAGATTGAGAATTACAAACTCATGGAATTCAATGATATCTAAACTCGAGCTTGAACGAGAAAATATTTTGATCAAAATTATAAACCGATTTGTTTTCTGAAAACCCTATTTTCAATGCGTTCATTACCATTGAACGTAAAATCCTAGGAATTCACCTGGAATTCATTAGGTCACCTGAACTAAATCGGGTGTCAACCGTAAGAACGGTGGTTGCATAACATGGTCAAAGACAGGACCTTGTGCCAGACCGACAAATTATAAGGGTGAGCTTTACTATTGCTCCTACCAAGGATAGTAATTGCGTCCGACACGTTATAGACCATAATCAAAAGCATGTCACGGGACATTGCCTTAAACAGTTGCTTGTTCAACGCTTTCCTTTACAACCGGACGGTAGTTTACCGAAAGGTAATATACGGGACAAGTAAACTGGACGTGTTGCTTTCCAAATACAAGGTTAGCAAGTGGGTGACACAAAACCGCAAGTTTTGAGCTAAAATTTTCAAATCTGAAACCCACCAAACCCACAAAAATATTTTGCAAACACCGGTAAAGGGTTATTCCGGAAAACTTATCTAGGGTAAAAACTAGATTTAATTTTCAAAAGATCAAATGTTTTCATAAAGATCCAATTTCCTTAATGGATCTAAATTTTTATAGTCATGTGGGACTGTAAACCATATCGTTACTACCATTGTTTATACCGCCGTATAGAAATCACTGATGTACAAAGTGTGAAGAATAAAGAAGTGATTCTAGTATTTCAAGACAATATTGCTTGAGGACAAGCAACGCTCAAGTGTGGGAATATTTGATAATGCTAAAAACGAACATATATTTCATAGCATTATTCCTCAAGAAAGACAAGCTTTTAGTTGCAATTGTTCTATTTACAAGTGATATTCGTTTAAATAATAAAAGGTGAAGACAAAAGACAGATTCGACGATTTGAAGACGCAAACGACCAAAAAGCTCAAAAGAACAAAAGACAATCAAAAAGGTTCCAATTATTGATAAGAAACGTCTCGAAATCACAAGAGTACAAGATTCAAAACGCAAAGTACAAGATATTAAATTGTACGCGAGGACGTTCGACTTTCCGGAACCGGGACTAGAGTCAACTCTTAACGCTCGACGCAACGGACTAAAAATTACAAGTTAACTATATATATAAATATAATATAATATATAATTAATTATATTAATTATATATATATTATATATATATATTTAAAACCGTCGGCAGCAGGAAACTCCAAGGGTGTAAACTGTAAATACCTCTTCGCGACTCGCGGAGTTTTAAGGGTATTTGGCCGCGAGTCGCGGAGCCCCAAATTTCAAGTCTGGCTATAAATCAACCCGAATTCTGATCAAAATTATCATCATTTTTTTCTTCTCATTCATACGAAGTAATATATATTTATATTTATAATTTATATTTTAATTTTAATTATAATTCTAATAATAAGGGTATGTTAGCGAATGTTGTAAGGGTGTAAGTCGAAATTCTGTCCGTGTAACGCTACGCTATTTTTAATCATTGTAAGTTATGTTCAACCTTTTTATATTAATGTCTCGTAGCTAAGTTATTATTATGCTTATTTAAAACGAAGTAATCATGATGTTGGGCTAATTACTAAAATTGGGTAATTGGGCTTTGTACCATAATTGGGGTTTGGACAAAAGAACGACACTTGTGGAAACTAGACTATGGGCTATTAATGGGCTTTATATTTGTTTAACTAAATGAAAGTTTGTTAATGTTAATATAAAGATTTACAATTGGGCGTCCCTATAAACTACCATATACACTCGATCGGACACGATGGGCGGGGTATTTATACGTACGAATAATCGTTCATTTAACCGGACACGGGAATGGATTAATAGCCACTAGAATAATTAAAACAGGGGTGAAATTACATTCAAGGGTAATTGGTGTAATTGTTAACAAAGTAGTAAAACCTTGGTTTACACGCAGTCGATAACCTGGTGTATTCATTAAACAAAGTATTAAAACCTTGTTACAATTCGAATCCCCAATTAGTTGGAATATTTATCTTCGGGTATAATAATAATTTGACAAGGACACTTGCAATTTATATTTATGACTGATGGACTGTTATGGACAAAAACCAGACGGACATATTGAATAATCCAGGACAAAGGACAATTAACCCATGGGCATAAAACTAAAATCAACACGTCAAACATCATGATTACGGAAGTTTAAATAAGCATAATTATTTTATTTCATATTTAATTCCCTTTATTTTATATTTAATTGCACTTCTAATTATCGCACTTTTATTTATTGTTATTTTATTTAATCGTACTTTTAATTATCGCAATTTTTAATTATCGCAATTTCATTATTCGCAATTTCATTATCGTTATTTACTTTACGCTTTAATTTAAAGTCTTGTATTTATTTAATATTTTACATTAGGTTTTAACTGCGACTAAAGTTTTAAAATCGACAAACCGGTCATTAAACGGTAAAAACCCCCCTTTATAATAATAATATTACTTATATATATATTTGTATTTTTATAAAAGTAAACTAATATAGCGTTGAGCTTTGTTTAAAGATTTCCCTGTGGAACGAACCGGACTTACTAAAAACTACACTACTGTACGATTAGGTACACTGCCTATAAGTGTTGTAGCAAGGTTTAAGTATATCCATTCTATAAATAAATAAATATCTTGTGTAAAATTGTATCGTATTTAATAGTATTTCCTAGTAAAATAATAAACTATTTTATATACTACCCCGCTGCACATCATTCATTCTCCCGTGTCTTTATATTGCTATACACATTTATATACACGGTTTGTAATTTCGGGGTTGTTATCTGGCTTTATATTCTCCATTATATTTCGGAGCTTCATGCTTTCGTTTTCTCTTCCCGATCTTAAGTCAAGCGGATAATAGTCCAGAATTCGTAGATATGAATTTTTGGATGAACATAGTTAATGTTCCAAAAAGAAAATCGTAACGGCACGATCTTGATTTGGCAAATTACCAGAATATCCGAAAATATAGAGCTATCAAGATGATATGTTCTTAATATGTTTGAAAATTGGGTAGAATGTAAGAGTCGTGTAAACAGTACATGATGACGGTATGTTCTATGTGTGACAACCCGGAAATTTCCAACCAAATTTAAACTTTAATCTTTATATGTTTCCGACACAATAAGTAATATTTGTTAAGTTAAATTTCAAGAATTTTAAACTATGTTCATACATTCATTCAACCTCGACCAAGTTCCAACGATTCACGAACCATTAAACGAATATGATTATATATGTATATGTGTATATATATTATAACTTGAAACGTAAACAAAATATTAGATTAAATACTTTATATGATTGTATCTGTTTCAAAATGTTTATCAATGGAATTAGAAGATAAGATCAAATGATTGAATTATCAGATATATTAAATTATGATTACAAGTCTCTGTTGAAAGGCCCACGTTGATTTGAGAAATCTTTCCATTTTAACAATATTCGGAAAATGGTAAAGTAATTTATAAATAAGAACAAATTATCAATCATTGAGAACTAGACAAAGGATAGTGGAAGATTGAATCTCATAAAGACTCGATTGATCTATTTAGTTTCAAACGTACAAAAACGTTTTCAGTTTAAAAAGAACTTTATGATTAAAACGTATATAACTTTTATAAATATCTAAAACCACTTTTGACAACTCATTACTTAACTAGTATGATAAAGATAACGATATTTATATTTTATTTTATTAAATATATATAACGATTTAAATTAATATTATATATATTTATACGCGTATAATACGTATATAGTTTTATACTTTTACTATACTTAAACTTTACCTTTACTTTATTTTTACTTTACTTTAACTTTAATAATTCACTTTAATAATTCATACTTTAATAATTTATACTTTAATAATTCACTTTAATAATTCATACTTTAATAATTCACTTTAATAATTCATACTTTAATAATTCACTTTAATAATTCATACTTTAATAATTCACTTTAATAATTCAAAAATCTATTATAAATAGAATTCAATAGGTTTCATTATTTCATAGAAACTTGAAAATATTTTTCTCTAAACTCTCTCAATCGATTTACATATATATATTTACTCCGTATTATTTCAAGATATTATTAGTATACATAAAATATTACGACGGAGTGTTGTCCGAGTGATTTCGAAATTGTTTTTCGAGTAGGATAGGATTAAGGAAATTATGAGTTATAGCTATGGAGGTGATTGAGTATGGTTCATGGGTATGCTCGTGAGGTCAATATAGTGTTTATCATTTCCGTTACGTCTACGTACCTTTCCTGCAATATTGAATCTCAATATTGATACGTGAGTACTCATAATTTAACTTTTACATACTAATAGTGTATCCCTGACTAGTGCTCGAGTATTTAGGATTATGCATGCTTGTACTTTTGATATTGCCCTTAGACAGGTTAGGTTAAATCTTGAATTAGTTACACTTGCGGTTGAGATAAGGTATAAGATATGCATGTACTTGGAAAGCTAGCGAAAAATTAAGAACTTTTCCTTTAGATATCGAATGGTTTCGATGAACGGATTAGAAGTTATAATCAATTGAATTTTCAATATTTTTATTAAAAATGATTATTATTATCGTCGTTTTTATCGTCGTTCTAGTTTTATCTTATTATTATCATTATTATTATCTTTATCAATAAAAGTGATTTATCATTAAAAATTATTTTTTTATTACTATCGTTATTATCGTTAAAGTTATAATTAGTATTATTATTATTATTATCCAATTATCATTATTATTATTATTATTATTAGTATTATTATTATTATTATTATCATTATTAATATATATATATATATATATATATATATATATATATATATATATATATATATATATATATATATATATCATTATTTAAAAATGGTTATTGTTATTGTTATTATTATTATTACTATATTATCATTAAGATAATTATTAGTATTATCGTTAATAATATTATAGTAACTATCATTATTAATATTAGTGTAATTAAAACAAATAATTGTAACACCTAAATATTTTGATTACTATTATTATCATTATTATGAACACGATATAAAAGACGATTAAAAGCTATTAAACAAAACGATTAGGAAATAATGAGTAAGAGTATCATGATGAAATTAAAATATTATAAGATATTAATTTAGATAAAATTATCGTTCTTATTATTTTTATCATTACTATTATTATTAAAAGTATCGTTAGTATTAAAACTATCATTTTAACAAAAATTATCATTTTAATAGAAATGTCATTGTTACTATAAAATATCATTATTATTATTATTTTAAATAGAATTATTATTTTAAAGATAATATTAAAAATTATCGTAAATATTAAAGTTATCATAATTAGAATTATCGTTTTATCATAATGTCATCTTAGTAATTATAAATATTGATATTTTTATAATAATAATTATTATTACAAAATAATACAACTTTCACTTACTATCATTATAGATATTATTTTATCAAATAAATATGTGATACAAACATATTTTACTACGTGTAATAACTTACTTTAATAATACCTATCATATTATCTTTATGATATTAAATGAACCCTATAAATTTTATTACTTAATATATATAAAAGTATATTTTATTATATAAATTTAATATAAAATTTTATTTATTAATAAATAAATTATATTATTTACTCTAATAAATCTTTTAAAAATATTTAAAAATATAAAACGACGATATTTAAACTATATATTAATCATGTATAGATTTTTGGAAATTATTTTGAGTCAAATTTACTTTTGTTGACTTTTGCATATTAGTCTCGAGCATTAGGATTGTGGTACACTATGACTTGACCTAATTTGTTAGACAAATATTGACCAACATATAAATATATATAATTAATTTAGGTTCGTGAATTCGAGGCCAACCTTGCACTTGTTCAATGACGTTATATGTATTTTTACTACGAAATACAGTATGGTGAGTTTCATTTGCCTTTTTACCTTTTATATTTTTGGGCTGAGAATACATGCGCAACTTTTATAAATGTTTTACGAAATAGACACAAGTACGTGAAACTACATTCTATGGTTGAATTATCGAAATCGAATATGCCCCTTTTTATTAAGTCTGGTAATCTAAGAATTAGGGAACAGACACCGTAATTGACGCGAATCCTAAAGATAGATCTATTGGGCCTAACAAACCCCATCCAAAGTACCGGATGCTTTAGTACTTCGAAATTTATATCATGTCCGAAGGAGGATCCCGGAATGATAGGGGATATTCTTATATGTATCTAGTTAATGTCGGTTACCAGGTGTTCACCATATGAATGATTATTTTTGTCTCTATGCATGGGACGTATATTTATGAGAACTGAAAATGAAATTCTTGTGGTCTATTAAAATGATAGAAATAAATGATTATGATAAACTAATGAACTCACCAACCTTTTGGTTGACACTTTAAAGCATGTTTATTCTCAGGTGTTAAAGAAATCTTCCGCTGTGCATTTGCTCATTTTAAAGATATTACTTGGAGTCTTTCATAGCATATTTCGAAGAACGTTGCATTCGAGTCATTGAGTTCATCAAAGATTATTATTAAATCAATTTATAGTTGGATAGTGGATATTATGAAATGGTATGCATGCCTGTCAATTTTCGATGTAAAGAAAGTTTGTCTTTTAAAAACGAATGCAATGTTTGTAAAATGTATCATATAGAGGTCAAATACCTCGCAATGTAATCAACTATTGTGAATCATTTATAATGTATATGAACGGGTCCTTTCAGTTGGTATCAGAGCGGTGGTCTTAGTGAACCAGGTCTGCATTAGTGTGTCTAACTGATAAGTCGATAGGATGCATTAGTGAGTCTGGACTTCGACCGTATCTGCATGTCAAAAGTTTTGCTTATCATTTTGTGTCGAAAAGTAACTACTTATCATCCTCAGGAAATTACCTGCTTATCATTTTTAGTCTAAGACACGTCTTGCTGTATTGATTGCATGAATAGTGTATAGACAAAAATTCATATCTTAGCATATCTGCTAAATCATATCTTATCGTATCTGTTACTTTAAACTTTGCCTGACATATCCCGCAAAGTCCTCCGTAATCTACGAAATCTTTTGATCTATATATATATATATATATATATATATATATATATATATATATATATATATATATATATATATATATATATATATATATATATATATATATATATATATATATATATTCTATGTAATTAGAATACCATCCGTTAGCCAAAATCATTTCATATCGGAAAAAAAAAATCCTTTATCCAATCGTACGAAATGGAATTCGTCATCAGTTCAAGTCACTCAGATTCCGAAATGGAATCCCATTCAAGCTCCGAAAGCAGTGTGACCGGAATAGATCAACCAATCAGTCATCACCTATTCTGGATGAATTGGGGATGGGTTCGTAGCCTCCTCAATCATTGGAGACAAGAAGAAGGTGATCCCTTCCATCCACCACATTGCCCTCTTGATGAAGAACCTGAAGCACTTACCGGCGAACCTGTCCGAAACACCATTTTCTCGCTCATTTCCAGAGTATCTCGTCACGATTATATATTACATCAAATTTTAGATTTTATTTATCCGCTCGTCCGAACCGATAATCACCCCGGTGTAATAGAAGAAGTCAACGAGCTTCGCGCTCGGGTAGTGGCTTTGGAGAATATGGTGCAGAGATTACAAACACCAGCAGCAGCATCAGCAGCATAACCAGTACCACCATCATCAATGCCAACAGTACCATTACCACCTTCAACCACAACCGCGTCGTAAACCTCAACTTCACAATCTGTCCCACGAGCATCAACGTCATACGCACCATAGATACTAAGGAGTACCAACAACAATAACTGATGAAGTATTAATTCATAACTTCATTGGAGAAACATTCCGTGGCGATTATGTAATCTCTAAAGTCTTAGAGATTATCTAATCTAGCCCTAACCATAAATCAGTTAAGCGAACCAAAATGATGGAAGGAAGAGTAGAAACCCTGACAAAAATGGTGTGTGATTAACAAGCTAAACTTGCTTTACCAACAACATCAATAGTACCATCAGCGTTACCAGCATCGTCAGTATAGTCAACATCCGAATCAACAACACCGATAACATCACAAACTCCGTCAGTTCAAGAATCACTGTGGACATCATTACGAATCAATAACGTTTATATTGTATCAACGAGTTATGAAGAATTAACTCATTTCCTCTGAAGAAATTATATGTATATATATATATATATATATATATATATATATATATATATATATATATATATATATATTGAAATAAATCTTTTAGTGCTAAGCTATTGTGTGTGAATCTTAACTACTCGGTTAATTCATATTACAAATATGCAATAATGTACGTCCTTCGGCCGCAACTTAACCAGCGTTAACTACAATCTCTGTCGCAATTCAACAAATTCCAATTCATAATAAATCAAGTATATATTTAATTTTACACTTTCATCATCAATGTACCAGAAACTTTTCAGATAACATCATTCGTACTTTGCGAAATTCACAAGAATTCCACGAACCGAACACCATACATCAACAAATAACGAAGTATTGATTCATAATTTCAATGTCATTAAAGAAATACTGCGTAAAAGTTATGTACTTTTTAAAGCCTTTAGGGATTATTCAATTCTAGTTTCAACCGTAAATCAAATGAGTTTAATTTAACATTAACTCATTAAATCTATGTTACATCTGAAGAAAATATACATATATATATTTTCATAAAGACTGTAATAAAATTCTTTTGTACAAAATATTAATTGTGAAATTTTTTTTTAACGGGTAGGTAATACCCGAGAGATATATAAATTCACAATTAATATGTTACATTCTTCGAATCTGATTCAGCAAATCATCCATTATACTCCCTACTTTCACAACAATATACATTCTTTTATAGAAATCAAAACAACCATACTCATTCAAAATTTAATTACATATTCTGATTTTGAAATCTCAAAATTTAACTTGAGATATGACCAAAATCATCACTCTTAGATCCTTACATCTTTCACAAGCTATATTTTGCCTTCAAAACTGTGTTAGAACATCAAATGTATGTTAACGATTACAATCTGTGTTCAAACCCTTCGAATATTTCTGAAGACACTTCGAATGATGAGCAATCGAGATGATGATCCAACCACATGTTACCCACAGTTATGTACCCGAAAAACTCTTGAAACCAAAGTAAAAGTTTAAACAACGTATCCGCGTCAGATTCTTTGGCATTTATTAGCAAAAATAACTTTGCGACTCCTATTCAAAGTAGCCAGTTTTGTCACAGCTCCAGCAAGTCAACTTCGACTTTTCAGTCAGACTAACCTTATTATAACCTTGAGATATACACCATCGTTACCAGGGAACCTTTTACATTCCACCATATTATTAGCAGATGTACCAACAACTTCATTACCCTTTGACTTTAGCCTCTCCAAAAAGTCATCATAATTATTCATTGAAACCCCATCATTTACTCATTCGCATCTTGTAATGAGAATTGCCATACGAATCATTGGGAATTAGCAATCAGTATTTTGAAATCTTGCAGCATGTCTGCGCCAACAGTTATATGTGTATATATAACGCCTATCTTCTGGACTTAATTTGAATGTGAAGTTTCTGAAAAACACTCCGAACTACGAATTGGTTCTCCGAAAATGGAAAAAATGCTGATGAAGCAGCAAAAACTATAAACGACTTTAAATGGTAAAAGCTGGATGATAATGATGAAGTGTGCTGGCAAAGCGCAGAAAAAGAGAAGTTTTGGAACTGAAAAACGGATTGAGCAAAGTAGGAAGGAGGCTGTGGACAAATTACAAAGACTGAACCTGACTTTAAAGGATCCAAATGATTCAGTACCTGCTGAAGTCATTAACGAATACCTTGCTCCTGACTCTAAACCCCTGCGGACAATATTCTTCATCATCCTCTAATATTATAAATTCTAAAATATCATCATATCTTTCATTATAAATATCCTCCATATTTCTGAAGATATTTTCTTAATTTTTCTTATTTGAAATCATTTACCTCTTCGCGCTATCTGTATTACATCATAAAAGAGACTATTTTAGTTTCTAAATTCTGAAAGATTCAAGTTTAAAATAGGAATATTTTGAAGTAGTGTTGAGAACTGAAGCATGAATTAGTATAATATAATGACACTTGATCAATGTGATTATATTACAGTAAGTCATGCTGAGTTTCTAAATGGAACGTGATGATTCACATATCATAACATCATCATGTGCCATGTTATACGACTCTTGTATTCTATTTAACCTCTAAAATATCAAGAAAATATTTCTTGATGATTCGGCCTTTTCCAAGGTATTCTAGTAATTTGACAAGTCAAGATCGTGCCATCACAATTTCCTTCCTAGAACATTAACAATGTTCATTCCGAAATTCATATCTGTGAATTCTGGACCATTACAAGCGGTGCTTAATCGCAAGAAGAAGAAACGAAAGGACAAAACTCCAAAATAGAAATTGGGGTATAAATTGCAGCAAATAAAAGAGAGCATTAACTGTGAATGATAATGATTATAGAAGACAGAAGCAGAGACTTTGAAATATAAGGGAACATATAAAGCCCAACGACAAACCAGAAATTATAAACCATATATCGATGCATATAGCAATATAAAGACACGGGAGAACTAGAAACACTATAAACCCAAGAGTATAGTAGAAGTAAATAGATTCTTCTGGCGGTAGATGAAAAAGAAGAAAGACCGATATGAAAGTTAGAAGAATATCAAGAATCAGAGCTGGATGGAGCATATTGATGAATACTTTAAAATATGAGTTGAGGGGGAAAGAATAGAAGGTGATGAAACATGACTAGGAACTTAGAAATCAACAGATTTAACTCACACAATGGCAGAATAAGTGAATCAAACCCTTTAGTGAATAGGTTAAGTTTTTTTTTTTTTGATTAATTTAGTCAAACCACAACTAAATCAAGTGTGATTAGATCAACACCTAGAGCTATTATTCACCACATGGGTGATTTGGACTGAGAGAGAATTGGAGGAGCTCACTAGATCTGAGTGTGTATAACAAATAAGAGGCTTAACCTAAAATGAAGAACATAAGACTTTATATACCCCTGCTGTTGACTCACCCATACGATTCATTCATCACACGTACGAGTTGGCTTCATCAGCCGTACGGGTGATCACTCACTCGTGTCTTCTCATTTAGGTTGTAATTGTGACTTAGCTCAGCATCAACCGTGCGTATGAGCCTGTCAGCCGTACTAGTGAGGCTTCACTCGTACGTCTGACTAAGTCTAACATAGTCAAACATCTAAATCTCGTTCCTGCAGTTCCTGTAACCACATACAAACACAGGATAATAATGAGCAATCATGGTGGCCTGTAAACTGTTGTACCTGCAATGGACGTGGGTAGATGTTTAGGGACTTGCATAAAATGCATCAACAGAAGGTGTGATTTGTAAGGAAACGAAGGAGGTGAATTTATAAGAAAATCTCCGACAGAATAATTAAAATGGACGATCGCATTTAAAGCAGATCCTAATTTCCTTGATTACCGGAGAGTCAAATCTTATTAAGAAGATTTTCTTCAAATCCCTTGAAATCTGGGAATCAATCATATCTACGTCAAATGATAAGATGAATCTACACTTACTCATTTCACTCTTCTATGTTAGCTTCATTCGTACTCTTCATATAAATGGATTGTTTATCCAAATTATTCGCTGATGATAAAACTCTAATTTTCAGCCCGTATGTATCATGAAAACATACTTATTATCATTCACGACCTTTCCACTTAAATTTCGGGACGAAATTTCTTTAACGGGTAGGTACTGTGACAACCCGGAAATTTCCAACCAAATTTAAACTTTAATCTTTATATGTTTCCGACACAATAAGCAATATTTGTTAAGTTAAATTTCAAGAATTTTAAACTATGTTCATACATTCATTCAACCTCGACCAAGTTCCAACGATTCACGAACCATTAAACGAATATGATTATATATGTATATGTGTATATATATTATAACTTGAAACGTAAACAAAATATTAGATTAAATACTTTATATGATTGTATCTGTTTCAAAATGTTTATCAATGGAATTAGAAGATAAGATCAAATGATTGAATTATCAGATATATTAAATTATGATTACAAGTCTCTGTTGAAAGGCCCACGTTGATTTGAGAAATCTTTCCATTTTAACAATATTCGGAAAATGGTAAAGTAATTTATAAATAAGAACAAATTATCAATCATTGAGAACTAGACAAAGGATAGTGGAAGATTGAATCTCATAAAGACTCGATTGATCTATTTAGTTTCAAACGTACAAAAACGTTTTCAGTTTAAAAAGAACTTTATGATTAAAACGTATATAACTTTTATAAATATCTAAAACCACTTTTGACAACTCATTACTTAACTAGTATGATAAAGATAACGATATTTATATTTTATTTTATTAAATATATATAACGATTTAAATTAATATTATATATATTTATACGCGTATAATACGTATATAGTTTTATACTTTTACTATACTTAAACTTTACCTTTACTTTATTTTTACTTTACTTTAACTTTAATAATTCACTTTAATAATTCATACTTTAATAATTTATACTTTAATAATTCACTTTAATAATTCATACTTTAATAATTCACTTTAATAATTCATACTTTAATAATTCACTTTAATAATTCATACTTTAATAATTCACTTTAATAATTCAAAAATCTATTATAAATAGAATTCAATAGGTTTCATTATTTCATAGAAACTTGAAAATATTTTTCTCTAAACTCTCTCAATCGATTTACATATATATATTTACTCCGTATTATTTTAAGATATTATTAGTATACATAAAATATTACGACGGAGTGTTGTCCGAGTGATTTCGAAATTGTTTTTCGAGTAGGATAGGATTAAGGAAATTATGAGTTATAGCTATGGAGGTGATTGAGTATGGTTCATGGGTATGCTCGTGAGGTCAATATAGTGTTTATCATTTCCGTTACGTCTAGTACCTTTCCTGCAATATTGAATCTCAATATTGATACGTGAGTACTCATAATTTAACTTTTACATACTAATAGTGTATCCCTGACTAGTGCTCGAGTATTTAGGATTATGCATGCTTGTACTTTTGATATTGCCCTTAGACAGGTTAGGTTGAATCTTGAATTAGTTACACTTGCGGTTGAGATAAGGTATAAGATATGCATGTACTTGGAAAGCTAGCGAAAAATTAAGAACTTTTCCTTTAGATATCGAATGGTTTCGATGAACGGATTAGAAGTTATAATCAATTGAATTTTCAATATTTTTATTAAAAATGATTATTATTATCATCGTTTTTATCGTCGTTCTAGTTTTATCTTATTATTATCATTATTATTATCTTTATCAATAAAAGTGATTTATCATTAAAAATTATTTTTTTATTACTATCGTTATTATCGTTAAAGTTATAATTAGTATTATTATTATTATTATCCAATTATCATTATTATTATTATTATTATTATTATTAGTATTATTATTATTATTATTATTATTATCATTATTAATATATATATATATATCATTATTTAAAAATGGTTATTGTTATTGTTATTATTATTATTACTATATTATCATTAAGATAATTATTAGTATTATCGTTAATAATATTATAGTAACTATCATTATTAATATTAGTGTAATTAAAACAAATAATTGTAACACCTAAATATTTTGATTACTATTATTATCATTATTATGAACACGATATAAAAGACGATTAAAAGCTATTAAACAAAACGATTAGGAAATAATGAGTAAGAGTATCATGATGAAATTAAAATATTATAAGATATTAATTTAGATAAAATTATCGTTCTTATTATTTTTATCATTACTATTATTATTAAAAGTATCGTTAGTATTAAAACTATCATTTTAACAAAAATTATCATTTTAATAAAAATGTCATTGTTACTATAAAATATCATTATTATTATTATTTTAAATAGAATTATTATTTTAAAGATAATATTAAAAATTATCGTAAATATTAAAGTTATCATAATTAGAATTATCGTTTTATCATAATGTCATCTTAGTAATTATAAATATTGATATTTTTATAATAATAATTATTATTACAAAATAATACAACTTTCACTTACTATCATTATAGATATTATTTTATCAAATAAATATGTGATACAAACATATTTTACTACGTGTAATAACTTACTTTAATAATACCTATCATATTATCTTTATGATATTAAATGAACCCTATAAATTTTATTACTTAATATATATAAAAGTATATTTTATTATATAAATTTAATATAAAATTTTATTTATTAATAAATAAATTATATTATTTACTCTAATAAATCTTTTAAAAATATTTAAAAATATAAAACGACGATATTTAAACTATATATTAATCATGTATAGATTTTTGGAAATTATTTTGAGTCAAATTTACTTTTGTTGACTTTTGCATATTAGTCTCGAGCATTAGGATTGTGGTACACTATGACTTGACCTAATTTGTTAGACAAATATTGACCAACATATAAATATATATAATTAATTTAGGTTCGTGAATCCGAGGCTAACCTTGCACTTGTTCAATGACGTTATATGTATTTTTACTACGAAATACAGTATGGTGAGTTTCATTTGCCTTTTTACCCTTTATATTTTGGGGCTGAGAATACATGCGCAACTTTTATAAATGTTTTACGAAATAGACACAAGTACGTGAAACTACATTCTATGGTTGAATTATCGAAATCGAATATGCCCCTTTTTATTAAGTCTGGTAATCTAAGAATTAGGGAACAGACACCCTAATTGACGCGAATCCTAAAGATAGATCTATTGGGCCTAACAAACCCCATCCAAAGTACCGGATGCTTTAGTACTTCGAAATTTATATCATGTCCGAAGGAGGATCCCGGAATGATAGGGGATATTCTTATATGTATCTAGTTAATGTCGGTTACCAGGTGTTCACCATATGAATGATTATTTTTGTCTCTATGCATGGGACGTATATTTATGAGAACTGAAAATGAAATTCTTGTGGTCTATTAAAATGATAGAAATAAATGATTATGATAAACTAATGAACTCACCAACCTTTTGGTTGACACTTTAAAGCATGTTTATTCTCAGGTGTTAAAGAAATCTTCCGCTGTGCATTTGCTCATTTTAAAGATATTACTTGGAGTCTTTCATAGCATATTTCGAAGAACGTTGCATTCGAGTCATTGAGTTCATCAAAGATTATTATTAAATCAATTTATAGTTGGACAGTGGATATTATGAAATGGTATGCATGCCTATCAATTTTCGATGTAAAGAAAGTTTGTCTTTTAAAAACGAATGCAATGTTTGTAAAATGTATCATATAGAGGTCAAATACCTCGCAATGTAATCAACTATTGTGAATCGTTTATAATGTATATGAACGGGTCCTTTCACTATGAATCATCACGTTCCATTAGAAACTCAGCATGACTTACTGTAATATAATCACGTTGATCAAGTGTCATTATATTATACTAACTCATGTTTCAGTTCCCAACACTGCTTTAAAAACATTCCTATTTTAAATTTGAATTTTTTTTTTCTTCAGAATTTAGAAACTAACACAGTTTCTTTTTATGTTGTAACGCAGATATTGCGAAGAGATAAAAGATTTTGGATAAGAATAGTTGTGAAAATATCTTCAGGAATATCGAAGATATTTATAATAAAAGATACGATAATATCTTAGAATTCTTAACATAGATGGATGATGAAGAAGATTTGTCTGTGAAGGTTTAGAATAAGAAGTAAGGTGTTTGCTAACGATTTCAGTAGACACTGAAACATTTGGATCCTTTGAAGGCAGGTTTAGTCTTTGTGATTTGTCCACAGCCTCCTTCATGGTCTGCTCAATCCATTTTCCAGTTTCAAACCTTCTCTTTTTCTCAGCTTTACCACCATACTATTCTTTATCATCAAACTTTTGACTGTTAAAGTCGTTTACAGTTTTTGCTGCTTCATCAGCATTTTTCCAATTTCGGAGAACTAGTTCATAGTTTGGGATGTTTTTCAGAAAATTCACATTCGAAGTATGTAAGTCTAGGAGATAGACGTTATATGTATAACTTTTGACGTAAAATTGTCGCGAAATTCAAAATACTGATTGCTAATTCCCAGTAGTTAGTGTGACAATTATTGTTACAGGATGTAGGTGAGTACATGATGGGGTTTTAATGAATAAGTATAGTGGCTTTTCGGAGAGGCTTAAGTCGAAGGTTAATGAAGTTGTTGATAAGTTTACTGCTAATGTGGCGAGATATGAAAGGTTCCCCGGTAACAATGATGAAGGGGTAATTGTAATAATAAGGTTTATTCGTATAAACAAATGAAGGTGATTTGCTGGAGCTGTGACAAAACTGTCTATTTTGGAAAGAGATTGAAAAATTATATTTGGTAATAAATATCAAAGGATCTGACACAGATACGTGTTAAACTATAACTTTGGTTTCGAGAGCTTTTCAGATGCATGACAGTGGGTAATATTTGGTTGGATCATCATCTCGCATGTCTTTAGGAATTTCGAAGTGTTTGAACACATATTGTAATTGTTAATATACATATGATGTTCTAAGATTTTGAATGATACAAATATTTTTGTGAGTTCCATGAATAGAAATGAGGTTCTAGGACAGTTTTGAAGTCAAAGTATAGTTTTGAAAGATGTAGGAATCTACGAGTGATGATTTCGGTTATATCTTGAATTGAATTCTGAGATTTCAAAATCAGAATATGTAATTAGATTTTGAATGAGTATGGTTGTTTTGATTTCTATAAAAGAATGTATATTGTTGTGAAAGTAGGGAGTATAATGGATGATTTGCTGAATCAGATTCGAAGAATGTAACATATTAATTGTGAATTTATATATCTCTCGGGTATTACCTACCCGTTAAAAAAAATTTCACAATTAATATTTTGTACAAAAGAATTTTATTACAGTCTTTATGGAAATATATATGTGTATATTTCTTCAGATGTAATATTGATTTAATGAGTTAATATTAAATTAAACTCATTTGATTTATGGTTAAGGCTAGGATAGATAATTTCTAAACTTTAGAAATTACATAATCGCCGTAGAATGTTTCCCCAATGAAGTTATGAATCAATACTTCATCGTTGTGGTATTCCTTGGTATCTACATGGCGTATGACGTCGATGCTCGTGGGACAGATTGTGAAGTTGAGGTTTGCGATGCGGTTGTTGTTGGTGGTGGTAATGGTACTATTGATGTTGTTGATGGTGGTACTGGTTATGCTGCTGGTGCTACTGCTGGTGTTTGTAACCTTTGCACCATATTCTCCAAAGCCACTACCCGAGCGCGAAGCTCGTTGACTTCTTCTATTACACCGGGGTGATTGTCGGTTCGGACGAGCGGATAAATAAGATCTAGAATTTGGTGTAGTATATAATCATGACGAGATACTCTGGAAATGAGAGAGAAAATGGTGTTTCGGACAGGTTCGCCGGTAAGTGCTTCAGGTTCATTGCCAAGAGGGCAATGTGGTGAATGAAAGGGATCGCCTTCTTCTTGTCTCCAATGGTTAAGTAGATTACGAACCCATCCCCAATTCATCCAGAATAGATGATAGCTAATTGGTTGATCCATTCCGGTCACGCTGCTTTCGGAGCTCATGTGGAAATCCATATCGGCATAGCTGTCGGAATCCGAGGAACTCGAACTGGTTGAGGGATCCATCTTGTATGATTAGGGAAAGAATTTTTTTGGTATGAAATAGATTGTAGAATTTAGATTTGGTATTCTTCAATATATAATTTACATATGTATATATAATACCAAAATCCCATAAATTACGGAGGAATCTTTGAAAGATGTCAGTCAAAGTTCACAGTAACAGATATGCTAAGATAAGAATTCGTCTATACACAATTATGTAATAAATGTAGGAAAACGTGTCTAGACTTAAGAATGATAAGCAGGTAATTACCTAAGGATGGTAAGTAGATAATTTCTGACTAAAAATGATAAGCAAAACTTTTGACATGCAGACACGGTCGAAGTCCAGACTCACTAATGCATCTTAACAACTATCAGTTAGACACACTAATGCAAGACCTGGTTCGCTAAGACCACCGCTCTGATACCAACTGAAAGGATCCGTTCATATACATTATAAACGATTCACAATAGTTGATTACATCGCGAGGTATTTGACCTCTATATGATACGTTTTACAAACATTGCATTCGTTTTTAAAAGACAAACTTTCTTTACATCAAAAATTGACGGCATGCATACCATTTCATATTACATCCAACTATAATTGACTTAATATTAATCTTGATGAACTCAACGACTCGAATGCAACGTCTTTCAAAGTATGTCATGAATGACTCCAAGTAATATCCTTAAAATGAGCTAATGCACAGCGAAAGATTTCTTTAATACCTGAGAATAAACATGCTTTAAAGTGTCAACCAAAAGGTTGGTGAGTTCATTAGTTTATCATAATCAATCATTTCCGTAATAGTAATAGACCACAAGATTTCAGTTTCTATAAATATCCGTACACTCGCAAGTGTATAAAAGTATTCTATAAGTTGTAGGCACCCGGTAACAAGCCTTAACGTTCATGTTTTACCCTCTGAAGTACACCAGATCAGGTGTGTTTAAAACAACCTCAAAGTACTAAAGCATCCCATAGTCTGGATGGGGTTTGTTAGGCCCAATAGATCTATCTTTAGGATTCGCGCCTACCGTACATAGACAAGTAGTTTAATGTTACCAAGCTAAGGGTATATTTCTGGTTTAAACCCACGTAGAATTAGTTTTAGTACTTGTGTCTATTTCGTAAAACATTTATAAAACAGCGCATGTATTCTCAGCCCAAAAATATATATTGCAAAAGCAATTAAAAAGGGAGCAAATGAAACTCACGCATATAAATATTGTAAAACAGTTAATAAAGTATTTGCATGTATTCTCAGCCCAAAAATGTAATGAGTAAAAAGGGAGCAAATGAAACTCACAATACTGTATTTCGTAGCAATTATGTATATGACGGCACTGAACAAGTGCAGTGTTTGTCTCGAATTCACGAACCTATATTAAGTATATATATTTATATGTTGGTCAATATCTGTCTAACAATTTAGGTCAAGTCGTAGTGTATCACAATCCTAATGCTCGAGACCGACATGCAAAAGTCAACAAAAGTCAACTTGACCCAAAATGACTTCCAAAATCTATACATGTTTATTATATAACTTATATATAGTAGTTTTATATATTTAAATATATTTATGAGATCTTATTATACTAAATAATACAAGTCATTTATTAATAAATAAAAATTTATATTAAAATTCATATATGATAAAAATATACTTTTATATATCTCAAATAATAAAATTTATAAAATTCACTTAATATCATAAAAATATAGTGGTATGTATTATTAATGTAATTACATTACGTGTGGTAAAAATATCTTTGTACGCATATTTATTTGATAAAATAATATTGATAAAAATAATAAAATGATAGTTTCAATAAAAATATTAATTTTTAGTAATAAAGATAATTTTAGTAATAACATCAACTGATAACAGTTATAATAATCGTTTTAATAATAATATTAAAATTAATGATAATTCAGTTGACCATATCTTTTAATCCGTTCATCAAAACCACACGATTTCTAAATGAAAAGTTATTAATTTTTTTCTTCAGATTTTCAATGACATGCATATCATATAACTTATCTCAGTAGCATATGTATCAAATTCGTGATTTATCATAAACTATTTAACGACGAAACTAAGCATACAAACATGCATAATCATATATACTCGAGCACTAGTCAGGGATACACTATTAATATATAAAAGATAAGATATGAATGCTCACGTATCAATATTGTGATTCAATATTGCAGGAAAGTACGTAGACGCAACGAAAATGATAAACGTTAGGTTGACCTCACGAGCAATACCCTCGATCAATACCCATAACCTTCATAGCTATAACCCATAATTTCCTTAGCTCTATCCCATTTGAAAACTTATTTTGAAATCGTCTGAATATAACTCCGTCGTAGTATTTTATGTATACTAATAATATCTTGAAATAATACTAAGTAAATATATATATATAAGTAAATATATATATATATATATATATATATATATATATATATATATATATATATATATGTAATTCGATTGAGAGAGTTTAGAGAAATATATTTTCAAGTTTCTATGAAATGATGAAACCTATTGAATTCTATTTATAATAGATTTTTGAATTATTAAAGTGAATTATTAAAGTATGAATTATTAAAGTGAATTATTAAAGTATGAATTATTAAAGTGAATTATTAAAGTATAAATTATTAAAGTGAATTATTAAAGTATGAATTATTAAAGTGAATTATTAAAGTATGAATTATTAAAGTGAATTATTAAAGTATGAATTATTAAAGTGAATTATTAAAGTATGAATTATTAAAGTGAATTATTAAAGTATGAATTATTAAAGTGAATTATTAAAGTATGAATTATTAAAGTTAAAGTAAAGTAAAAGTAAAGTAAAGGTAAAGTTAAAGTATAGTAAAAGTATAAAACTATGTACGTATAATACGCGTATAAAAATATATATAATATTAATTTAAATCGTTATATATATATATATATATATATATATATATATATATATATATATATATATATATATATATATATATATTAATAAAATAAAATATAAATATCGTTATCTTTATCATACTGGTTAAGTAATGAGTTGTCAAAAAAAAAATAGATTTCTTAAATCACAGTTGACCTCATAACATAGGCTCGTGATCATATCATAATGTATCTGATAATTCAATCATTTGATATTATCTCTTAATTCTGTCGATAAATATATCGAAACAAATATGTTTATGTAAAGTATCATATATCTAATACTTTGTTAATGTTTTCAGTTAATATTATATATTATATATACATATCTATATACACATAATTGTTCGTGAATCGTCGAACACGGTCAAAGGGTAATTGATTACATGAATGTAGTTCCAAACTTTTTGAGATTCAACATTACAAATTCTGCTTATCGTGTCAGAAACATATAAAGGTTAAGTTTAAATTTGGTCAGAAATTTCCGGGTCGTCACAGCAGTCTTTGAAAAATGTCTCATATAGAGGTCAAAACCTCGCAACGAAATCAATTAATATGGAACGTTTATAATCAATATGAACGGGACATTTGAACCGAAGCGTTCAACAACTTATAGAATACTTTTATACACTTGCGAGTGTACATATATTTATAACTATGAAATCTTGTGGTCTATATTTATATCAATGATAAACCTATATATCTCACCAACCTTTGTGTTGACTGTTTACGCATGTTTATTCTCAGGTCCTTAAGAAAGTCTTCCGTTGTTGCATTATCTGAGCAAGTTGTGCATGAAGTCTCATACTTTTATTTAAATAAAGTGTTGCATTCAATAAAACCTTTGTCATGTATTATATTCGACTGTTACGTCACGTGTTTAGTATTTGGAAATCGATGTATTTTGAGGATTATTTCTTAAATAAGCGCCCACTTGTTTAAAACATGCATTATGTATAATAATGATGTACTTTTTATGAAACGAATGCAATATTTTCTAAAACGTATCATATAGAGGTCAAATACCTCGCTATGGGACCAATGAGAACGTACTGCATTTATAGTAATATGGACGGGTCGTTTCAGTTTATTATAATGTTAAAGTTTAGTTACCAGGGTGCTCAATCTTGTAGAATAATTTGATAAACATTTCGGATGTGATAATGCTAAAAACGAACATATATTTCATAGCATTATCCCTCAAGAAAGACAAGCTTTTAGTTGCAATTGTTCTATTTACAAGTGATATTCGTTTAAATAATAAAAGGTGAAGATAAAAGACAGATTCGACGAATTGAAGACGCAAATGACCAAAATGCTAAAAAGTACAAAGTACAATCCAAGTGGTTCAAATTATTGAAGAGAAACGTCTAAAAATTACAAGAGTACGAGCCGCAAAATGCAAAGTACAAGATATTAAGTTGTACGTAAGGACGTTCGAAAATCCAGAACCGGGACCAGAGTCAACTCTCAACGCGCGACGCAACGGACTAAAAATTACAAGTCAACTATGCACATGAATATAATATAATATATAATTAATTCTTAAAATTATATATATTATATTATATATTAAAACCGTCGACAAACTAGCAAACAAGCAAATGTGAGCTGTCCCAGGGGGCATGCGATCGCATGGCCAGGCAGTATTAAATCCATGTGATCGCATGGCAAGAAGTAGCTGGCCACATCTATAAATTTCGCAGTTTTCAGCCATTTTATACACACCTAATTCAATCTCTCTCTCTCTCTCTCTCACGATATATATATATATATATATATATATATATATATATATATATATATATATATATATATATATATATATATATATATTTATAATTTTAATTTTAATTTAAGATTAATAATAATAAGGTTATGTTAGCGAATGTTGTAAGTGTGTAAGTCGAAATTCTGTCCGTGTAACGCTACGCTATTATTAATCATTGTAAGTTATGTTCAACTTTTTTTAATGTCTCGTAGCTAAGTTATTATTATGTTTATTTAAGTCAAAGTAATCATGATGTTGGGCTAAAATATTAAAGACGGGGTAATTGGGCTTTGTACCATAATTGGGGTTTGGACAAAAGAACGACACTTGTGGAAATTAGACTATGGGCTATTAATGGGCTTTATATTTGTTTAATTGAATGATAGTTCGTTAATTTAATATAAAGATTTATAATTGGACGTACCTATAAATAACCACAAACACTCGATCGGACACGATGGGCGGGATATTTATAAGTACTAATAATCGTTCATTTGATCGGACACGGGAATGGATTAATAGTCAATGGACTCATTAAAACAGGGGTGGATTACATGCAAGGACACTTGGTGTAATTGATAATAAAGTATTAAAACCTTATTACAGTTTAAGTCCCCAATTAGTTGGAATGTTTGACTTTGGGTATGAGGATAATTTGACGAGGACACTCGCACTTTATATTTATGACTGATGGACTGTTATGGACAAACACCAGATGGACATATCGAATAATCCAGGACAAAGGACAATTAACCCATGGTAATAAATTAAAATCAACACGTCAAACATCATGATTACGGAAGTTTAAATAAGCATAATTCCTTTATTTCATATTTTATCGCACTTTTATTTACTGTCATTTTATTTATTGCACTTTTAATTATCGTACTTTTTAATTATCGCAATTTTATTTATCGTCATTTTATTTATCGCACTTTAATTATTGTCATTTACTTTATGCTTTAAATTAAGTTATTTTTATATTTAATATTTTACATTAGGTTTTAACTGCGACTAAAGTTTTAAAATCGACAAACCGGTCATTAAACGGTAAAAACCCCCTTTTATAATAATAATACTACTTATATATATATATATATATATATATATATATATATATATATATATATATATATATATTTGTATACAAATATAGTTTTTAAAAATATAGCGTTAAACTTGGCTAGTTCTCTGTGGAGGAACCGGACTTACTAAAAACTACACTACTGTACGATTAGGTACACTGCCTATAAGTGTTGTAGCAAGGTTTAGGTATATCCGCTCTATAAATAAATAAATAACTTGTGTAAAATTGTATCGTATTTAATAGTATTTCGTAGCAAAAATATAACTATTTCAAACACACCTCTACGCACATCAAGTATTTTTGGCGCCGCTGCCGGGCACTTCATAAACACAGAAAGCGAAACGCTATAAAAAAATTTATTAAGTTTTAATTTATGTTTGTAAAAATATAAGTTTTTATTTATTTTATATAAATACTTTATATAAATATAAAACAGAAAATTAAAAATCAAAAATATAAATATAAAAAGTATACGGACCGATACTGTAGCAGCCCACAACTTCTGGCCTGGTTTCCTAATTCATGCGACCGCATGAATATTTAACTAGCACTCCATGCGATCGTATGGAGTGATTTGACTGGCCTGATCCTAGTACGTACGAAATTAGGGTTACGGTTATTATTATTATTATTATTAATTAATTCTAATGAGGGTTAAGTATAATAATATTTAGTTTAGTTTTATTTATTTTGTATTTTTAGTTTTAATTAGTTTTATTAATATAATAAATTAATACTTTTATAAAATAAATAATATAAAAATAATATTTTTATAAAAATTGTATTTTTTTACAACTTTAAGTTTTATTTTTATATTTTATATCTTTTTATTCGTAATATTTGTATTTTTATCGTTCGTAATTAGTTTTTAATCTAGTATTTTGCAGTAGTTATTTTTATTTCTAGATTTCTAGGCTTTGCCGTAAAATCCCTTAAGTGCTTTTTCTCTAGACTAAGATTTAGGTGCTTTAGAATTTTGCGACGCCGTTTTAAGATTTTAGTACTTTTTAAGTTATTGCCGTTTTGGATTTTGAATTTCTTTAATCTTTAATACCTTTAGACGTAAGTTTCAATTTTTAGTTTTTAGACTTTTAAGTTTCGACGCTGCATTTTATTATTTTTCGACCTTTTATTTTTCGACGTTTTTTGACGCGCTCTTTTTCTTTCTTATTTCTCGACGCTCTAGCTTTTAGGACATAGAATTTTCTATTTCTTCTCTAAAATTTCTTTAAACTTTGACGAAAAATTATTTTAAGCGGTTAATTGATAGACATCCAAAATTTTCTGGTTCGTAGTAATAGTTGGATTTGTTAGTGGCGAGTTGTGGGCTTCCGATTTAAAGGGTCCTGGCTACCTGCTGCATCTATTGGCCATTCGAAACGTGGGCAAAATCAGAAAAGTCTATTAATTTGATAACTTATATAATTTTTATCTTTTATAACTAATAGGATATTCAGTGAAGGCACCGAGCAAAACGTTCACCACCTTTTATACGTTCACCACCTGTAACTCAATCAAGACATCTAGCCAATATTGTCGCCGTTGATTTTTCTTTAGAATCGTCGTCAAGTCGACCAAGTACTCCAATTCAAATTTCCGATAATCCATTTTTTGAACCCGACCTCACAATTGAGAATCTGGAGGATATTCAGGGACAATTCAGAGATCCTGAACCACTAATCATTCCTCCTGAACCACAAATCACTCATCCAGAAATTGTCGAGGAAGAAACCATTAAGTCAGAATCCCTTAGTGATTCAGATTCAACAAATTCAATCATGGAAAATCTGGAACCTCTAAGTATGGAAGACTAAATGAGAGCTAAACGCACTGGCCAAGGTCATGCCATTACTCAACCAGACATTAATGCGCCAGATTATGAAATCAAAGGACAAATCCTACACATGGTAACTAATCAATGCCAATTTAGTGGTGCGGCGAAGGAAGATCCAAACGAACATCTTCGAACCTTTAATAGGATCTGTACTCTATTCAAAATTCGAGAAGTGGAGGATGAATAGATATATCTCATGTTATTTCCCTGGACTTTAAAGGGAGAAGCCAAAGATTGGTTAGAATCATTACCTGAAGGGGCAATTGATACATGGGATGTTTTAGTTGAAAAATTTCTTAAACAATTCTTTTCGGCATCTAAAGCCGTGAGACTTCAAGGAGAAATTGTTATTTTCACGCAAAAGCCAAATGAAACTCTATATGAGGCATGGACAAGATTTGGAAAGTTGTTGAGAGGATGTCCGCAACATGGTTTAGACACTTATCAAATAGTACAAATATTCTACCAAGGATGTGACATCACTACACGAAAAGACATCGATATAGCAGCTGGTGGTTCCATTATGAAGAAAACCGCAACTGAAGCTTACAAAATTATTGATAACACTGCTTCCCACTCACATGAATGGCACCAAGAAAAAGATATCGTTAGATCATCTAAAGCAGCTAGAGCCGATTCTAGCCATGACTTTAATTCCATTTCGGCAAAGATAGATGCTGTCGAGAGACGAATGAAAAAGATGACTAAAGATATTCACTCAATACGAATTAGTTGTGAGCAGTGTGGAGGACCACATTTGACAAAAGATTGTCTCAGTATTGAACAAACAATGGAACAAAGAGAGAATGTTTCATACATGAATCAAAGGCCTGGAAATAATTATCAGAATAATTATCAACCGCCAAGACCAATCTACAATCAAAACCAGAATTATAACCGAAATGTTCCATATAACAACCAACAAGGTCCTAGCAATCAACAAGTATCCAACAATACTTACAATCAGCAAAGACCTATTTTTCCAAATAAACCACCACAAACCGATGATAAAAAGCCAAATTTAGAAGATATGATGTCGAAGCTAGTTGAATCTCAAACTCAATTTTTCACATTTCAGAAACAAACCAATGAACAAAATGCTCAAGCATTTAGAAATCAACAAGCTTCTATTCAAAATTTGGAACAAGAAGTAAGCAACCTAGCAAGGTTGATAGGTGAAAGAAAACCGAGAAGTCTACCTAGCGATACAAATGCTAACCCCCAGAATGAAACAGCTAAAGCTATTACCACAAGAAGTGGTATTACACTTAAACCACCTGAAATACCTGTAATTTCTGATGATTCTATTCCTACTACACAAGAACCACAATCTAAGTAAGATAAGGAAACAGAACCGGTAGTTGAAAAGGTTAATGAAGATAACACAGTTAAGGCTAAACCTTATGTTAAACCTTACCAACCACCACTTTCTTACCCTAGTAAAATGAGAAAAGAAAGACTTGAAGCTTAGCAATCCAAATTCTTGGATATGTTTAAACAAATAAATGTAAATCTTCCTTTCATTGATTTGATTTCAGGAATGCCTAGATATGCTAAATTCTTGAAAGATTTAATCACAAATAGAAATAAAATGGAAGTACTATCGGCTGTTACTATGAATGCTAATTGTTCTGCAGTACTGTTGAATAAGATACCAGAAAAACTCTCAGACCCAGGAAGTTTCACAATTCCATGTTTTCTGGGTAGTCTTAGTTCAATAGAAGAATTTGGCAGACTTAGGTTCTAGTATAAATTTAATGCCGTATTCACTATATTCTAAACTAGACCTCGGAGAATTGAAACCAACAAGAATAAGCATACAACTAGCCGATCGATCAGTAAAATATTCTAGAGGGATAATGGAGAACATGCTAGTTAAATTTGGTACTTTAGTATTTCTAGTAGATTTTGTTATATTGGACATGGAAGAAGATTCTCGAGTTCCTCTCATATTAGGAAGACCATTCTTAAACATGGCTAAAGCAATAATAGACGTGTTTGGTAAGAAACTGACCCTATGTAGTGACCCGAACTTTTCCATGTTTATATATATTAATTGAGATTGATATTTACATGACTAAATGTTTCCAACGTGTTAAGCAATCAAACTTGTTAAGACTTGATTAAATGAAATAAGTTTCATATAGACAATTGATCACCCAAGTTGACCGGCGATTCACGAACGTTACAAATTTGTAAAAACTACATGTTGTGGTATATATAGACATATATATATGGTTGACATGAGATTATGATGAGTAAGTATCTCACTAAGTATATTAACAATGTGTGATATACATAAGAAATGAGATTACTAAGTTAAGAAACTCGAAATTATATATATAACGATTATCGTTATGATAACGTCTACTAAATACATATGTATCATATTAAGATATTGATACACTTTATTTAACATGATAAATGATATTTAAATATATCATTAAGTGTGTTAACAATGAACTACGTATGTAAAAACAAGACTACTAACTTAATGATTTCGAAACGAGACATATATGTAACGATTATCGTTGTAACGACATTTAAATGTATATATATCATATTAAGATATATTAATATATCATAATATCATGATAATATAATAATTTAACATCTCATTAGATATAATAAACATTGGGTTAACAACATTTAACAAGATCGTTAACTTAAAGGTTTCAAATCAACATTTACATGTAACGACTAATGATGACTTAACGACTCAGTTAAAATGTATATACATGTAGTGTTTTAATATGTATTCATACACTTTTTAAAGACTTCAAGACACTTATCAAAATACTTCTACTTAACAAAAATGCTTACAATTACATCCTCGTTCAGTTTCATCAACAATTCTACTCGTATGCACCTGTATTCGTACTCGTACAATACACAGCTTTTAGATGTATGTACTATTGGTATATACACTCCAATGATCAGATTTTAGCAGCCCATGTGAGTCACCTAACACATGTGGAAACCATCATTTGGCAACTAGCATGAAATATCTCATAAAATTACAAAAATATGAGTAATCATTCATGACTTATTTACATGAAAACAAAATTACACATCCTTTATATCTAATCCATATACCAACTACCAAAAACACCTATAAACACTTTCATTCTTCAATTTTCTTCATCTAATTGATCTCTCCCAAGTTCCATCTTCAAGTTCTAAGTGTTCTTCATAAATTCCATAAGTATAGTTTCATAAAAATCAAGAATACTTCCAAGTTTGCAAGTTTACTTCCAAGCTTTCTAATCCATTCCAAGTAATCATCTAAGATCAAGGAACCTTTGTTATTTACAGTAGGTTATCTTTCTAACTCAAGGTAATATTCATATTCAAACTTTGATTCAATTTCTACAACTATAACAATCTTATTTCGAGTGAAAATCTTACTTGAACTGTTTTCGTGTCATGATTCTGCTTCAAGAACTTTCAAGCCATCCAAGGATCCTTTGAAGCTAGATCCATTTTTTTCATTTCCAGTAGTTTTATTCAGAAAACTTGAGGTAGTAATGATGTTCATAACATCATTCGATTCATACATATAAAGCTATCTTATTCGAAGGTTTAAACTTGAAATCACTAGAACATAGTTTAGTTAATTCTAAACTTGTTCGCAAACAAAAGTTAATCCTTCTAACTTGACTTTTAAAATCAACTAAACACATGTTCTATATCTATCTGATATGCTAACTTAATGATTTAAAATCGGAAAACACGAAAAACACTGTAAAATCGGATATACGCCGTTGTAGTAACACCGCGGGCTGTTTTAGGTTAGTTAATTAAAAACTATGATAAATTTTGATTTAAAAGTTGTTCTTCTGGGAAAATAATTTTTCTTATGAACATGAAACTATATCCAAAAATCATGGTTAAACTCAAAGTGGAAGTATGTTTTCCAAAATGGTCATCTAGACGTCGTTCTTTCGACTGAAATGACTACCTTTACAAAAACGACTTACAACCTGTAATTATGACTATAAACTTATACTTTTTATGTATAGATTCATAAACTTAAGTTCAATATTAAACCATAGCAATTGGATTCACTCAAAACGGATTTAAAACGAAGAAGTTATGGGTAAAACAAGATTGGATATTTTTGATCTTTTTAGCTACGGGAAATGTTTAACAAATCTATACAAATCATATCCTAGCTAACTTATATTGTATTATACATGTATTCTAATATATTATGTAATCTTGGGATACCATAGACACGTATGCAAATGTTTTGACATATCATATCGACCCATGTATATATATTATTTGGAACAACCATAGATACTCTATATGCAGTAATGTTGGAGTTAGCTATACAGGGTTGAGGTTGATTCCAAAAATATATATACTTTGAGTTGTGATCTAGCCTGAGACGTGTATACATTGGGTCGTGGATTGATTCAAGATATTATATATCGATTTATTTATGTACATCTAACTGTGGACAACTAGTTGTAGGTTACTAACGAGGACAGCTGACTTCATACACTCAAATCTTTAAAACATAATAAAAATGGTTGTAATTATATTTTGATCATACTTTGATATATATGTACATATTTGTATAGGTTCGTGAATCGATCTGGGGCAAAGTCTTATTTTCGAGGAAGGAAATATCTGTGAAAGTGAGTTATAGTCCCACTTTTAAAATCTAATATTTTTGGGATGAGAATACATGCAGGTTTTATAAATGATTTACAAAATAGACACAAGTACGTGAAACTACATTCTATGGTTGAATTATCGAAATCGAATATGCCCCTTTTTATTAAGTCTGGTAATCTAAGAATTAGGGAACAGACACCCTAATTGACGCGAATCCTAAAGATAGATCTATTGGGCCTAACAAACCCCATCCAAAGTACCGGATGCTTTAGTACTTCGAAATTTATATCATATCCGAAGGGTGTCCCGGAATGATGGGGATATTCTTATATATGCATCTTGTTAATGTCGGTTACCAGGTGTTCGCCATATGAATGATTTTTATCTCTATGTATGGGATGTGTATTGAAATATGAAATCTTGTGGTCTATTGTTACGATTTGATATATATAGGTTAAACCTATAACTCACCAACATTTTTGTTGACGTTTAAAGCATGTTTATTCTCAGGTGAATACTAAGAGCTTCTGCTGTTGCATACTAAAATAAGGACAAGATTTGGAGTCCATGTTTGTATGATATTGTGTAAAAACTGCATTCAAGAAACATATGTCGATGTAATATATTTCTGTTGTAAACCATTATGTAATGGTCGTGTGTAAACAGTATATTTTAGATTATCATTATTTGATAATCTACGTAATGCTTTTGAAATCTTTATTGATAAAATAAAGGTTATGGTTGTTTTAAAAATGAATGCAGTCTTTGAAAAACGTCTCTTATAGAGGTCAAAACCTCGCAACGAAATCAATTAATATGGAACGTTTATAATCAATATGAACGGGACATTTCAGTTGGTATCTGAGCGTTGGTCTTAGAGAACCAGAAAATTTGCATTAGTGTGTCTTATTGAGTTTGTTAGGAGGCATTAGTGAGTCTGGAATTCGACCGTGTTTTCTTTAAAAATGATTGCTTAACATTTTTGTTGGAAACTATATATTATTAACATGTAAATATTATGTGATATATTAATCTCTTAACATGTTTGATATTGTGTGGTAGATGTCTACCTCTAGCACAAATCTCATTGACTCACCTAATAATAACGAAGAGTCGAATATATATTGGCAAGATTCACAAGTTCCCAAAGAACCGGAAGAAGAGGAAACGGAACCGGAAGAAGAGGAACCAGAAGAAGAGGAACCGGAAGAAGAAGAGGTTTCGGAGGGGGGAATAGTAGGAACCACAGAAAACCGGTCAAATAAAAGAAAATCCTCAACCAATGGACCAAAGTTAATAATGGTCAATGGTGTTTCCGCTAAGGAAGCAAAATATTGGGAAAATTACCAATTTTCTGATGAATCGGATCCTGATGAGGATTCCGATGATGTTATAGAAATTACCCCGACCCAATTTAATGAGGCAAAAGAAAATAATAAGGGAAAAGGCATCAAAATAGAGAAATCTGATTCCAACCCCGATGAACTTTATATGTACCGTCAACACCCGTATTTTCAATATCGTGACAATAACCCAGGAACCTCTAAACCACCAGGATTTTCTAAACCAATGTGGAAAACGACGACTCGTATTAGAGGAACATCATATATCCCTAGAAGATTAGGAAAAAGAACCAAGTCCGAAGAAGAAGAAACAGTGATTCAGATTAGAGGGGTGTGAGCATGTTGTGTAATAAATGTATTGTAGTGTGCTTGTACTTTTATGTTCTATGTAAAAATTGCTTGTATTGTTTGTTTTTACGATTCTAATCCTTGTCTATTTTACAGTATAAAAACAAAATAGACGTTAAGGGTAGACACCCGAATATTTTAGAAGACCTACCAGAGGATATGATTGAGGAAATCTTGTCTAGAGTCAGTCAGAATTCATCAGAACATTTAGTTATGGAAAAATTAACTTGTCAAACATTTGAAAGACTTTCCAGAAATGCCTTAGTTTATAAAAGGCTTTCCTTTGATAGGTAAGGTATACGGGGAACCCAAATGCAATTTTACGCTACGGGTTAAGAACCTATTTTGACTCAACATATCCCAACATAGGATTTCGTGAATTAGAAAGAGCTTCTAACATGCAACATAAAGAATCATGTTATGCTTACGGGTTAGTGATGTTCGCTTCTTACCAAAGTGAGAAAAAGAACATCGGATTACAGCTTTTAAATAAAACTTTCTCACAAGTGACAGATTCAGTAGTTGGGGTGAGAAACAAGGTTTTTAGATTATTACGGGGCTGTTGGACATTACGAAACCCTCGTCCTTTTGACCACATTACAACATGCTGCCTAGCTAATGGTCATAACAGTTATTTTCCACCAGACCAAGGATGGGAAGTCATCTTAGTAAAACCAGAATGCATGACTTGTTTCTGGACTTATGAATTACGTGTCTTTATTTCCTTTGCTGAACAACTTGTGTATTAACTAGATTTATCTTCAAAACTGTCCTGTATCATAGTGTACTATATTTCATGTTATATGTAATATAGCGAAGTTGTAAGTTTGAAGAATATTTGTATGTGATATATTATTATAATCAGTTTTTCATATAGAATTGTAGTAGTTGAATTGTATATTAGCTACTAAGTATGAACTTAACGAGTAGGTAGTACCCGAATTTAAACTTATAAATCGCTAATATGAAGAAAAAGCTTTTATAAATGAGTTCATATTATGCTACGAGATACTATTGACTACTCTTAATATTCTGTATGATTAAATTGTTTCATTTGACTATTTTGAAGGAAAATGCACCGACCACTCGACACACCTTGAATATGAGCGAAGAGGAATTTCGTGCCTTTCTTGCTTCAAACATAGCCGCAGTACAGGCTGCGCTACATACCAACAATAACTCTGAATCTAGCAATACAGCTAACGGCGCAAGAAATCGTGTAGGATGCTCCTACAAGGAATTCACTGCCTGCAAACCTTCAGAATTTGATGGGACCGAAGGACCAATCGGATTGAAACGGTGGACCGAGAAAGTTGAATCGGTCTTTGCCATAAGTAAGTGTGCTGAAGGAGACAAAGTGAAGTACGCTACGCATACCTTCACAGATATTGCGTTAACATGGTGGAATACCTATCTAGATCAAGTGGGACAAGATGCTGCTTACGCGCTACCGTGGTCAGCATTCAAGCACTTGATGAACGAGAAGTACCATCCTAGAACCGAGGTCAATAAGCTGAAGTCAGAACTTAGAGGGTTACGTACACAGGGATTCGATATTACTTCGTACGAAAGACGATTCACAAAATTGTGCCTATTGTGTCCGAGAGCGTTCGAAGATGAGGAAGAGAAGATCGACGCGTTTGTGAAAGGGTTACCGGAGAGAATCCAAGAAGATATAAGTTCACACGAGCCTGCCTCCATACAAAAGGCATGTAGAATGGCTCACAAACTAGTGAACCAGATTGAGAGAAGAATTAAAGAACAGGCGGCCGAAGAGGCCAACATGAAGAGTCACCAAAACGGTGATAAGAGTCACCAAAACAACAACAACTATCCCAACAATCACAACATCAATCGCAACTACAACAAATGGCAAAACAACAAAAACAACTACAACAATCATCCCAACAACAATAACAACTGCAACAACAACAACAATCAGAAGCAGCTATGCCAAAGGTGTGAAAAGTATCACTCGGGGTTCTGCACCAAATTTTGCAACAAGTGTAAAAGAAATGGTCATAGCACGGCGAAGTGTGAGGTCTACGGACCAGGGGTTAATAGAACGAAAGGAACAAATGGTGTCAGAACGAGTAATGGCGGAGCAAGTAGTGTCGGAGCAAGTTATGCCAATGTAGTTTGTTATAAATGTGGAAAACCGGGCCACATTATTAGAAATTGCCCGAACTAGGAGAACACGAATGGACAAGACCGCGGAAGAGTTTTCAATATTAATGCGGCAGAGGCACAGGAAGACCCGGAGCTTGTTACGGGTACGTTTCTTATTGATAATAAATCTGCTTATGTTTTATTTGATTTTGGGTGTGGATAGAAGCTATATGAGTAGAGATTTTTGTGCTAAATTAAGTTGTCCATTGACGCTGTTGGATAGTAAATTTTTACTCGAATTAGCAAACGGTAAATTAATTTCAGCAGATTATATATGCCGGAATCGAGAAATTAAACGGGGTAGCGAGATATTTAAGATTGATTTGATACCAGTAGAGTTAGGGAGTTTTGATGTAATAGTTGGCATGGACTGGCTGAAGGAGATGAAAGCAGAGATCGTATGTTACAAAAATGCAATTCGCATTGTACGAGAAGAAGGAGAACCCTTAATGGTGTACGGAGAAAAGGGCAACACGAAACTACATCTTATTAGTAATTTGAAGGCACTAAAACTAATAAGAAAAGGTTGATATGCTGTTCTAGCACACGTCGAGAAAGTACAAACTGAAGAAAAGAGCATCAATGATGTTCCCGTCGCAAAAGAATTTCCCGATGTATTTCTGAAAGAATTAACGGGACTACCTCCACATCGATCTGTTGAATTTCAAATAGATCTTGTACCAGGAGCTGCACCAATAGCTCGTGCTCCTTACAGACTCGCACGCAGCGAGATGAAAGAACTGCAAAGCCAACTGCAAGAACTATTAGAACGTGGTTTCATTCGACCAAGCACATCACCATGGGGAGCTCCTGTTTTGTTTGTCAAGAAGAAGGATGGTACATTTAGGTTATGTATTGACTACAGAGAGTTGAATAAACTTACCATCAAAAACCGTTATCCACTGCCGAGAATTGACGACTTATTTGATCAACTACCAGGCTCGTCGGTTTATTCGAAAATCGATTTACGTTCTGGATATCATCAAATGCGAGTAAAGGAGGATGATATTCCAAAAACTACTTTTAGGACGTGTTATGGTCATTACGAGTTTATGGTTATGCCGTTTGGATTGACTAACGCACCAGCTGTGTTCATGGACCTTATGAACCGAGTGTGTGGGCCATATCTTGACAAGTTTGTCATTTTTTTCATCGATGACATACTTATTTACTCAAAGAATGATCAAGAGCACGAAGAACATTTGAGAAAAGTGCTAGAAGTATTGAGGAAAGAAAAACTGTACGCTAAGTTTTCAAAGTGTGCATTTTGGTTGAAAAAAATTCAATTCCTCAGTCACATAGTGAACAAAGAAGGTATCCAGGTGGACCCGGCAAAGATCGAAACCGTTGAAAAGTGGGAAACCCCAAAAACTCCGAAGTACATACGTCAATTTTTAGGATTAGCTGGTTACTACAGAAGATTCATCCAAGATTTCTCCAAAATAGCAAAACCCTTGACTGCATTAACGCATAAAGGGAAGAAATTTGAATGGAAGGATGAACAAAAGAAGGCGTTTCAGTTATTGAATTAAAAGCTAACTACGGCACCAATATTGTCATTGCCTGAAGGGAATGATGATTTTGTGATTTATTGTAACGCATCAAAGCAAGGTCTCGGTTGTGTATTAATGCAATGAACGAAGGTGATTGCTTATGCGTCTAGACAATTGAAGATTCACGAGCAAAATTATACAACTCACGATTTGGAATTGGGTGATGTTGTTTTTGCATTAAAGACTTGGAGGCATTATTTATATGGAGTCAAAAGTATTATATATACCGACCACAAAAGTCACCAACATATATTTAATCAGAAGCAACTGAATATGAGACAACGCAGGTGGATTGAACTGTTGAATGATTATGATTTTGAGATTCGATACCACCCGGGGAAGGCGAATGTGGTAGCCGACGCTTTGAGTAGAAAGGACAGAGAACCTATACAGGTAAAAGCTATGAATATAATTATTCGTACTAACCTTACTACTCAAATAAAGGAGGTGCAACAGGGGGTTGTAAAAGAAGGAAAGTTGAAGAATGAGATACCCAAAGGATTAGAGAAACATATGAATATTCGGTAAGACGGAACCCGATATAGGTCTGATAGAATTTGGGTACCAAGGTTTGGAGATGTGAGAGAAATGGTACTTAAAGAAGCACATAAAACTAGATATTCAATACATCCCGGAGCGGGGAAGATGTATAAAGATCTCAAGAAACACTTTTGGTGGCCGGGTATGAAAGCCGATATTGCTAAATATGTAGGAGAATGTTTGACGTGTTCTAAGGTCAAAGCTGAACATCAGAAACCATCAGGTCTACTACAACAACCTGAAATCCCGGAATGGAAATGGGAAAATATTACCATGGATTTCATTACTAAATTGCCAAGGACTGCAAGTGGTTATGATACTATTTGGGTAAGAGTTGATCATCTCACCAAGTCAGCACACTTCCTGCCAATGAGAGAAGATGAAAAAATGGAGAATTTGGCGCGATTGTATTTGAAGGAGGTTGTCTCCAGACATGGAATACCTGTCTCTATTATCTTTGATAAGGATAGTAGATTTGTTTCAAGGTTCTGGCAGACGTTGCAACAAGCATTGGGGACTCGTCTAGACATGAGTACTGCCTATCATCCACAAACTGATGGGCAGAGCGAAAGGACGATACAAACGCTTGAAGACATGCTACGAGCATGTGTTATTGATTTCGGAAACAGTTGGGATCGACACCTACCGTTAGCAGAATTTTCCTACAACAACAGTTATCATTCTAGTATTGAGATGCGCCATTTGAGGCACTTTATGGTAGAAAGTGCAGGTCTCCGATTTTTTGGAATGAAGTGGGGGATAGACGGATTATGGGTCCAGAGATAATACAAGAAACTATCGAGAAAATCATCCAAATTCAACAACGATTGAAAACCGCCCAGAGTCGACAAAAGAGCTACGCGGACAGTAAAAGAAAATATATAGAGTTTGAAATTGGAGAAATGGTCATGCTTAAGGTTTCACCTTGGAAAGGTGTTGTTCGATTTGGTAAACGGGGGAAACTAAATCCAAGGTACATTGGACCATTCAAGATTATAGATCGTGTCGGACTAGTAGCTTACCAACTGGAGCTACCTCAACAACTCGTGGCTGTACATAGCACTTTCCATGTCTCGAATTTGAAGAAATGTTTTGCTAAAGAAGATCTCACTATTCCGTTGGACGAAATCCAAATCAATAAAAAACTTCAATTCATTGAAGAACCCGTCGAAATAATGGATCGTGAGGTTAAAAGACTTAAGCAAAACAAGATACCGATTGTTAAGGTTCGATGGAATGCTCGTAGACCCGCATCTATTTCCAGAAGATTCGTCAACACCTTCAATAGCTTAAAATTTCGGGACGAAATTTATTTAACGGGTAGGTACTGTAGTGACCCGAACTTTTCCATGTTTATATATATTAATTGAGATTGATATTTACATGACTAAATGTTTCCGATGTGTTAAGCAATCAAACTTGTTAAGACTTGATTAAATGAAATAAGTTTCATATAGACAATTGATCACCCAAGTTGACCGGCGATTCACGAACGTTACAAATTTGTAAAAACTACATGTTGTGGTATATATAGACATATATATATGGTTGACAAGAGATTATGATGAGTAAGTATCTCACTAAGTATATTAACAATGTGTGATATACATAAGAAATGAGATTACTAAGTTAAGAAACTCGAAATGATATATATAACGATTATCGTTATGATAATGTCTACTAAATACATATGTATCATATTAAGATATTGATACACTTTATTTAACATGATAAAATGATATATAAATATATCATTAAGTGTGTTAACAATGAACTACATATGTAAAAACAAGACTACTAACTTAATGATTTCGAAACGAGACATATATGTAACGATTATTGTTGTAACGACATTTAAATGTATATATATCATATTAAGATATATTAATATATCATAATATCATGATAATATAATAATTTAACATCTCATTAGATATAATAAACATTGGGTTAACAACATTTAACAAGATCGTTAACTTAAAGGTTTCAAATCAACATTTACATGTAATGACTAACGATGACTTAACGACTCAGTTAAAATGTATATACATGTAGTGTTTTAATATGTATTCATACACTTTTTAAAAACTTCAAGACACTTATCAAAATACTTCTACTTAATAAAAATGCTTACAATTACATCCTCGTTCAGTTTCATCAACAATTCTACTCGTATGCACCTGTATTCGTACTCGTACAATACACAACTTTTAGATGTATGTACTATTAGTATATACACTCCAATGATCAGCTCTTAGCAGCCCATGTGAGTCACCTAACACATGTGGGAATCATCATTTGGCAACTAGCATGAAATATCTCATAAAATTACAAAAATATGAGTAATCATTCATGACTTATTTACATGAAAACAAAATTACACATCCTTTATATCTAATCCATATACCAACGACCAAAAACACCTACAAACACTTTCATTCTTCAATTTTCTTCATCTAATTGATCTCTCTTAGGTTCCATCTTCAAGTTCTAAGTGTTCTTCATAAATTCCATAAGTATAGTTTCATAAAAATCAAGAATACTTCCAAGTTTGCAAGTTTACTTCCAAGCTTTCTAATCCATTCCAAGTAATCATTTAAGATCAAGGAACCTTTGTTATTTACAGTAGATTATATTTCTAACTCAAGGTAATATTCATATTCAAACTTTGATTCAATTTCTACAACTATAACAATCTTATTTCGAGTGAAAATCTTACTTGAACTGTTTTCATGTCATGATTCTGCTTCAAGAACTTTCAAGCCATCCAAGGATCCTTTAAAGCTAGATCCATTTTTTTCATTTCCAGTAGTTTTATTCAGAAAACTTGAGGTAGTAATGATGTTCATAATATCATTCGATTCATACATATAAAGCTATCTTATTCGAAGGTTTAAACTTGAAATCACTAGAACATAGTTTAGTTAATTCTAAACTTGTTCGCAAACAAAAGTTAATCCTTCTAACTTGACTTTTAAAATCAACTAAACACATGTTCTATATCTATATGATATGCTAACTTAATGATTTAAAACCGGAAAACACGAAAAACACCGTAAAACCGGATATACGCCGTTGTAGTAACACCGCGGGCTATTTTGGGTTAGTTAATTAAATACTATGATAAATTTTGATTTAAAAGTTGTTCTTCTGGGAAAATGATTTTTCTTATGAACATGAAACTATATCCAAAAATCATGGTTAAACTCAAAGTGGAAGTATGTTTTCAAAAATGGTCATCTAGACGTCGTTCTTTCGACTGAAATGACTACCTTTACAAAAATGACTTATAACCTGTAATTCCGACTATAAACTTATACTTTTTCTGTATAGATTCATAAACTTAAGTTCAATATTAAACCATAGTAATTAGATTCACTCAAAACGGATTTAAAACGAAGAAGTTATGGGTAAAACAAGATTGGATATTTTTGATCTTTTTAGCTACGGGAAATGTTTAACAAATCTATACAAATCATATCCTAGCTAACTTATATTGTATTATACATGTATTCTAATATATTATGTAATCTTGGGATACCATAGACACGTATGCAAATGTTTTTACATATCATATCGACCCATGTATATATATTATTTGGAACAACCATAGACACTCTATATGCAGTAATGTTGGAGTTAGCTATACAGGGTTGAGGTTGATTCCAAAAATATATATAATTTGAGTTGTGATCTAGCCTGAGACGTGTATACACTGGGTCGTGGATTGATTCAAGATAATATATATCGATTTATTTCTGTACATCTAACTGTGGACAACTAGTTGTAGGTTATTAACGAGGACAGCTGACTTAATACACTTAAATCTTTAAAACATAATAAAAATGGTTGTAATTATATTTTGATCATACTTTGATATATATGTACATATTTGTATAGGTTCGTGAATCGATCCGTGGCCAAGTCTTATTTCCGAGGAAGAAAATATCTGTGAAAGTGAGTTATAGTCCCACTTTTAAAATCTAATATTTTTGGGATGAGAATACATGCAGGTTTTGTAAATGATTTACAAAATAGACACAAGTACGTGAAACTACATTCTATGGTTGAATTATCGAAATCGAATATGCCCCTTTTTATTAAGTCTGGTAATCTAAGAAGTAGGGAACAGACACCCTAATTGACGCGAATCCTAAAGATAGATCTATTGGGCCTAACAAACCCCATCCAAAGTACCGAATGCTTTAGTACTTCGAAATTTATATCATATCCGAAGGGTGTCCCGGAATGATGGGGATATTCTTATATATGCATCTTGTTAATGTCGGTTACCAGGTGTTCGCCATATGAATGATTTTTATCTCTATGTATGGGATGTGTATTGAAATATGAAATCTTGTGGTCTATTGTTACGATTTGATATATATAGGTTAAACCTATAACTCACCAACATTTTTGTTGACGTTTAAAGCATGTTTATTCTCAGGTGAATACTAAGAGCTTCCGCTATTGCATACTAAAATAAGGACAATATTTGGAGTCCATGTTTGTATGATATTGTGTAAAAACTGCATTCAAGAAACATATGTCGATGTAATATATTTCTATTGTAAACCATTATGTAATGGTCGTGTGTAAACAGCATATTTTAGATTATCATTATTTGATAATCTACGTAATACTTTTGAAACCTTTATTGATAAAATAAAGGTTATGGTTGTTTTAAAAATGAATGCAGTCTTTGAAAAACGTGTCATATAGAGGTCAAAACCTCGCAACGAAATCAATTAATATGGAACGTTTATAATCAATATGAACGGGACATTTCACCCTAAGTATAGAGGACGAGAGTGTTACCTTTTCTGTTGATAGAGCCATGCAACAACCGCAATCTGCAGATGATACATGTTATTATATTCAAACTATAGATTCACATGCAGAATTGTTAGAAGAATTTCCAGAATTACAAGGAACAGAAGAATGTTCTTTAGGAGAAGGAACTGAACCAATTGATGAAGCTGAAATGTTAGCTACAATCATGGCTAATGGATATGAACCAACAACAGAAGAAATTCAAATGCTAAAAGAGGAAGACAGATATCGATATAAATCATCGATAGAAGAACCACCGACATTAGAGTTAAAGCCACTTCCAAACCATTTGGAATACGCTTATTTACATGGTAAATCTGAATTACCTGTAATAATATCATCTTCTCTTACGGAAAATGAAAAATCTCAACTCATTACTGTGCTAAAAACTCATAAACCAGCTATTGCATGGAAGATTCATGACATTAAAGGTATAAGTCCTTCGTATTGCACACATAAAATCCTTATGGAACAAGGTCATAAAACGTATGTGCAACGCCAAAGAAGACTAAATCCTAATATGCAAGATGTTGTTAAGAAAGAAATTATTAAACTGCTAGATGCAGGTTTAATTTATCCAATTTCTGATAGTCCATGGGTAAGCCCAGTTCAATGCGTACCTAAGAAGGGTGGCATGACTGTAATCATAAATGAAAAAAATGAACTTATTCCTACTAGGACTGTAACAGGATGGCGTGTTTGTATTGATTATAGAAAATTAAATGACGCCAACAGAAAAGATCACTTTCCCTTACCTTTCATTGATCAAATGTTGGAAAGATTAGCTGGAAATAGTTACTATTGTTTTCTTGACGGTTTTTCCGGATATTTTCAAATCCCAATAGCACCTGAGGACCAAGAGAAAACCACATTCACGTGCCCTTATGGTACTTTTGCTTACAAACGCATGCCATTTGGACTTTGCAACGCCCCTGCGACCTTTCAAAGGTGTATGATGGCGATTTTTCACGACATGATAGAAGAATGCATGGAAGTTTTCATGGATGATTTTTCAGTCTTCGGTGATACTTTTGAAACATGTCTAGTTAATCTTGAACGAATGCTTATTAGATGCGAACAATCAAATCTAGTTCTTAATTGGGAGAAATGCCATTTCATGGTTAAAGAAGGCATCGTTCTTGGTCATAAAATTTCAAAGGAAGGAATTGAAGTGGATAGAGCTAAAGTAGTTGTAATTGCTAAACTTCCACATCCCACCAATGTTAGAGGAGTTAGGAGTTTTCTAGGGCATGCCGGTTTTTATCGACGTTTCATAAAAGATTTTTCTAAAATTGCCACTCCTATGAATAAACTCCTAGAAAAGGATGCTCCATTCATCTTTTCAGATGAATGCATCAAATCTTTTAATATTCTTAAAGAAAAACTCACTAATGCGCCGATCATGATAACTCCAAATCGGACTCTACCGTTTGAACTCATGTGCAATGCAAGTGATTTTGCAATGGGAGCCGTTTTAGGACAAAGGATTGAAAAACGATTTCAACCTATTTATTACGCTAGTAAGATGTTACAAGGAGCACAAACGAATTACACAACTACTGAAAAAGAACTCCTTGCTATTGTCTTTGCTTTTGACAAATTTCGTTCATATCTCGTTCTAGCTAAAACGGTGGTCTATACTGACCATTCTGCTCTTAGATACCTATTTTCAAAACAAGATGCCAAACCACGATTAATCCGATGGATCTTACTCCTACAAGAGTTCGATATTGAAATCCGAGACAAAAAGGGAGCAGAAAATCTCGTCGCTGATCATCTTTCTCGTCTTGAAAATCCTGAATTAGAAGTTCTAAATGAATCGGCCATACAAGATAACTTTCCTGATGAATATCTATTAAAGATAGATTATAGTGAAATTCCATGGTTTGCAGACTATGCAAACTACTTAGTATGTGGATTCCTTGAAAAAGGGTTGTCGTACCAAAAACGAAAGAAATTCTTTAGTGATATAAAACACTATTTCTGAGAAGATCCACATTTGTTTAAAAGTTGTCCCGATGGAATAATACGCCGATGTGTATTCGGGGATGAAGCCAGTCAAATCTTAAACTATTGTCACACAGGACCAACAGGAGGGCATTATGGGCCTCAACTCACAGTAAGAAAAGTCTACGATGCTGGATTCTATTGGCCTACAATTTTCAAAGACGCACACCTTCTTTGTAAATCCTGTGATGCTTGTCAAAGGGCCGAAAAAATAAGTCAACGTGATGAAATGCCACAAAATGTCATTCAAGTATGTGAAGTATTTGACATTTGGGGTATTGACTTTATGGGTCCATTTCCAAAATCTCATAATAATCTCTACATTCTCGTTGCCATTGATTATGTATCTAAATGGGGCGGAAGCACAAGCTCTCCCAACTAACGATGCCCGAGTTGTAGTTAACTTCTTAAAACGTCTTTTTGCAAGGTTTGGAACACCGAAAGCTTTAATAAGTGATCGGGGTACTCATTTTTGTAATAATCAACTTGAGAAAGTTCTCAAAAGATATGGAGTAACTCATAAAATCTCAACCGCTTATCATCCACAAACGAATGGACAAGTTGAAAATACCAACCGAGCTTTAAAACATATTCTAGAGAAAACCATAGGATCAAATCCGAAGGAATGGTCCATGAAATTGGAGGATGCACTCTGGGCTTTTAGAACAGCCTACAAAACTCCAATTAGAACCACACCTTTTAAACTCGTTTACGGAAAAGCATGTCATCTTCCAATAGAAATTGAGCACAAAGCATTTTAGACTTTGAAGACATGTAATCTTGATTTACATGAAGCTGGACGTCTATGGTTAAGTCAATTAAACGAATTAGAAGAATTAAGACATGAAGCATATGAAAATTCGTTAATCTATAAGGAAAGAATGAAGAAATGGCATGATAAAAGAATCAGAAGTTTAAAAGAATTTAAAGAAGGAGACAGAGTTCTTCTTTTCAATTCACGATTCAAGCTATTTCCTGGAAAATTGAAATCAAGATGGTCTGGACCATTCATAGTCAAAAGAGTTTTCCCATATGGAACAGTAGAATTAATAAATTCAAATGGAATTGAATTTAAGGTTAATGGTCACAGAGTTAAACATTACATAGATAATCCAATGGAAGTTGACAATGAAGTTAATCACAATTTCGACACCACAGCTAACTAAGTGTGGGGAGAATCAAGTCTTTTAAGGATAATATATGTTTCTGTTAGAGTTAGATATTCTGTTTTCGTGTAGTTTCCGAGAATAGAATCCGAATGGTCTTTCCCTAGCAGACCCTAAAGAACTAGTCTTCTCCCTCCATTCTGAATTTTTTTTTTTTTAGGTTTTACGAGATGAAGAATTCCTTTGATCTGAACCATGGTCTACTACTACACGCTATGATTACTAAACGTAATAATGACACACTTCCGAGTGAAGTGGTATCATTCATAAGAGGCAAAATGGACGGAGTAAGAAAAGAACTCAGGAAAGATCATCATAAGATACATTTTGGTAAAGGAAAATCAAAATCCGCAACAAAAAAAAAGAGCACGACATCTTGAAAGATGTCATAAATGCGGAAAATGGTCACACGAAGGTAAATGTTCGAACAATCAAACATATTCAAATACCGAATTTGTTACTCTATGCAGAGAAGGACCGTTCATATGTTTAGAAGAAAAGATATTGAAGAATCGAGGTTACGCTTATGTAGCTATGGAGAACCAAATCACACGACTCTCCTATGAGACGGCTAAAGCAGGTCTCTAAGAATTCTTTCTCATAGGTAGGTATGTACAGTTTTTATTTTTTTTATTGCTTTTAACCTTTTGATAATAAACGCTGAATCGTTCGCTATAAAGTATTAAATTGGTATTCAATAAAATTAGGTATGCGAAACCAAAATTATTGATATCATACAAAAATTTATTACATCACTGCAAAATTTACCGTTTATTCTTAAGGTATAGATATCTTTAATCAATCAACCCAAAATATTTCAAAAATTCATCAGGAGTAAAACTACGTTATGGAACCGAAATTACTTTACCAAAAAGAGGGGCGTATATTTTTGATAATATTTGATTGATTAAAGTGGGATAAAAAAACCAAAAAGAATTTTAATTTTTACCTTATTTTTAAAATTAATAAATAAATATTGAATTATTAATGTAAATTTTTAAAATCAATATATTTATGTTTTTAAATATTTTAAAAAAAATTTAATATTTTTAATATAAGTTTGTAAAATTAATGTATAAAAATATTAATGATATTTATATGAATTTTTAATTTTATGCATTTTAAATTTAAGTTTGGTGTGAATTTAAAAACAAAAATTTAATTTATTTCACAAAGTTTAAAATATGATTTTTAAAATTCGTCGTGAGTTGAAGACTAGGTCGTTGAACCAAAATTGCTTTACCCAAGGGAGGGACGAGAAATTTTATTATCATTATTTTTAATCTTATTGAATTAAAGTATGCCAAAAACATTAAAACCCCCAAAAATCTTTGCTTTTAAAACGACGCTTAAAAGTGACAAATTTTAAAATTTTGTTGAGAGACGGACTAGGACAACGATCCGAAACGCTCTCACTCCTAAAAAGAAACAAAATTTTTAAAATTTAATTAATTATATGTTTTAATTAGTTAAAGGTTTTTTATATAAAAAAAAAAAAAAAAATACACCCCATGCGATCGCATGGGGTTTGTGCTTAGAAATCATGCGGTCGCATGGTGTAAAAAAACTGGTCAGGTATCATATTCCAGCGAGCTTGCTCTCTGTCTCATTATCACACACACTTAAACACACGAACACACATACTAAATCACCCCTAAAATCATTAATTTTTCACCAAATTCAACCAAATTTCGTTCTAAAATCAACTACAATCATGTCTTTCTTCAGAAGTTTTTCAAGGAAGGTAAAAATTTCACCCCTAAACTCTTTAAATTTTCAGTTTTAGTGTTCTTGAACAAAATTTTACCTAATTTAATTTTGTTAATTTCTAGTATAATTAGAGTTAAATTGTTAGTATATTATGCATGTATAACCTAGATTGATGCTATTTAACATGATTTGGAGCCAAAAACTTTAAAAATTTTAGAAATCTAGGGTTTGTGTTCTTGAGCAATTTGGGACTTTTTGATATAAACAGGTTATGGCCGATTTTTGTCATGAATTATTGTTAAATTAAGTAGTATAACATGTTTAGGTAGCTAAATGATCCAAACTTTGATCCTAAACATGATTTTTGAGAATTAAAGTGGACTTTTTAAGTCTAAAATTCATGAACTTGATTAAATTGATGTAAATGTCATTTGAAACTTGTTTAATTGCTAGTAATGATTATTTTGACATGTTATTTGAGTAGAATGCTTATGAACTTTATAAACATTTTTATATATGCTTATTTGACAAAGTGTAGAATTGATAAAAATGTGAAAATGAGCATGAGTTTAATATAGATTAAACATGTTATTGTAATTGTTTTAATTTGTTATTTTGCTAACACTAATGCATATTTGGATGCACAAATTTTGTGTTTAATGTGTTTTGCAGAGAAATACCGATACTGATGGTGCATCATCATCATCTAGGCAACCTGCTCCGGAACCACAGCCAGAAATGGAATATGAGCCACAATATGAACCAGAACTTGAACAGGAACAAAAACAGGAACAACAATATCATAATGATCAACACATACCATATTATGATCCGCAGCAAGAATATGTTAATGCCTACGTACAATTTCCGATTCATCCAATAACAGAACACCCAACGATTCATGAAGAACAGTTGCATCCTAATTTGAGATTTGATCGAAGCTGGAGAGATTCCCGACGTACCATAGTAACAAATTTAAACTGGTAATGAAAAATGTAGAAGTACCGAGGGTAATTGATTGGGAGCCTTTGAAAAGGGTCCAACTAGTTAACTCAGTTAGACAGCATCTGATCCAAAGGTATGGGAACTCTTCTTTTCCCGATTGGGAACGTTTATTCACCATTCGTAGGCCTGTATATAAGGAATGGTATGTTGAGCTTATGAGTACTATAGCGTTAAATACGGATGTAGTTAGGTTAGATGATAGGAATTTTCTTAGATTTTTTACTTGGCCGTAGGATGTAAAGGATGTCCATGCTGGACATTGCTAGGGCTTTATAGATTTACACTCCTGGTGAATTACTACTACCTGATTATACAAATTTGATTTATCATGGTGAAAGGGTAGATAGGAATTTTGACGCGGACGCCGTCTGGAGGCGTATGTCAAATATGTCAAATTATAATGTTTTTACGCTAGGAGGAAGACACTCCTATTTAGATATTAACAAAGCAGAGCTTCGTGTTATACATAGATTTTTAGCTAATTCGATTACACAAAGAGGTAAAAACAAGGAGAAGATGACCTTACATGATTTATTTTACCTTAAGTGTATTCGAAACACTAGAAGCGTTGTTAATATCCCCTACTGTGTTGGTTTTTATCTGTCCAAAATGGTGGCAGGAATACAGGACGGGGGAATAATAGGAGGAGGTATTTTTTGTTACTCTCATTGGAGAGTATTTGGGTGTAGATAGGGATCAAGGGGGTCCACTGATGGTGTGTAGGGAACAGGTTGAGACTTTAGGATTAAAGGTCTATCAGGGTGCAAAGGTATTAAAGAGCAGACGCAATCAGGTCGTACCATATGATGGTCGTCATCCACAGGTAGAGAGAGGTTCAGATGAGAAAATGGAGGAACCGGATGACATTAGGGATGTCATTAGGGAGGCTATTACTGACGTTTACCAGCGTATAGATGAGGTAGAAATGACAAACGAGGCTAGACATAGTCAGTTCGAGCAGTGGCACACCGAGAATGTCTACGAGCATTCCAGACAACGACATCATGATAGATAGCACTATCATCAGCATCAGATAATGAGCCAGCTATCACCTCAGGTACCAAATAACTACGTACTGACCCGACCTGCTTACTATCCGCCACACCAGCCAGATATGCGACCACCATTTACTCTCTACGACCCTAACCAGGCCTATCAGAACACCTATAACCAACCGTGGAACCCGACCGACGACATGAACTGGAACCCCTATCCAGATTGATACAGTTCCCGTTGGTGATTTCTATGATTTTTATCTTTTTATTATTTTTATTTATTTATGTTTAAACATATAATATTGTGATACTTTTATGTAAGTTTTAATATTTTTATTATGTTGTATTAATATTTCAAATTACCATGCATGTTATTAACTGTATGTATGTATATTGTCAATTGTACACAACAGGGTAAAACAGCAGACTTTCAAAGACTGACATTAAGTTCAGCAAAAGCTACTAATTTTGACGAAAAATGAAAAACAAATGTGATGTAACAACAAGACAGAATGAACAAATGATGTGTACCATTTATCATTCAACAAACAAACGCCAATATGTTTGGACACTTTGGTAAAATTTAATCATTTTTCTACGCTACTCACCCTCAATAATTTAAATTATTACTGATTTCTTGCAAATGAGGGCATTGCAAGATCTTAAGTGTGGGAAAGGGTTAAATTCTTTCGGATTTTTAAAAATTTTAATTAAAACACTTGGTTACCATTAAAAATACTAGTAACGCAGTAGTTGTATTAGAATCTAGTGCTCTCTGATAATAAAGAACATCCCTAGTCTTATATACTGACTACCCAATTCTAGTAAAAATTTTCAAAATTTTCAAATAAATGAATTCAAAATCATGTTTATACATATTTATGAACGATTAAACTAGGTGTTAACACCGAAATTGTTGTTACCTCGGAAAGGACATAATTGAGAAACAACCCAAAATGTTAGAATTCATTTAAAATGGAATAGAGGAAAATAAAAAGGCAAAGAAAGGAAAATAAAAGCCAAGTGTGGGAAAAATTTACCAAGTTATTTAGAACATATGTCACATATTTTTGTACAAATAATTGAAGATACTTTTGTTTTGGACAAAATTAACTGTTTTACCCGGAAAATTATAATATATTTGAAAGAAAGATGGATCTACATGATGAATCAATTCCATCATTAAAAGGAAATAAAGTCTTTCGAAAAAGACACGCGCTTCTTGATTTAGTTCAGGAAGTTGTCGTCCAGACCAGTTGTAGAGTCTACGAAAAACCTTGAAAAGTTTTCTCGAAAATCAGCTGGAAATCCACGGACCTCAGCATCAAACAGGGTCGCCAAGTGGTCAGACTTATCCTAACCATGAGAGGATCTGTCTCGTACAATGGGGGGGGCACCATGCAAATTAGCTTATAAGACTAATGAATCAGATCCCCAGAAAGGATAATCTCCTTAAAGATCAAAAATCTGATTTTAAGACTGATATTACTCAATCCTTGAGATTGACTTTAAAGATTGAGAATTCAAACTCATGAAATTCGATGATATCTAAACTCGAGGTTGAACGAGAAAATATTTTGATCAAATTACAAACCGATTCGTTTTCTGAAAACCCATTTTTAATGCGTTCATTACCATTGAACGTAAAATTCTAAGAATTCACCTGGAATTCAATAGATCACCTGAACCAAATCGGGTGTCAACCGTAAGAACGGTGATTGCATAGCATGGTCAAAGACAGGACCTTGTGCCAGACCGAAAAACTATAGGGTGATCTTTACTATTGCTCCTACAAAGGATAGTAATTGCATCCGACAAGATATAGACCATAATTAAAAGCATGTCACGGTACATTGCCTTAACAGTTGCTTGTTCAACGCTTTCCTTTACAACCGGACGGTAGTTTACCGAAAGGTAATATACGGAGCAAGTATACTGGACGTGTTGCTTTTCCAATACAAGGTTAGCAAGTGGGTGACATAAAACCGCAAGTTTTGAGCTAAAATTTTCAAATCTGAAACCCACCAAACCCACAAAAACAATTTGCAAACACCGGTGAAGGGTTATTCCGGAAAACTTATCTAGGGTAAAAGCTAGCTTTAATTTTCAAAAGATCAAATGTTTTCATAAAGATCCAATTTCCTTAAGGATCTAAATTTTCATATTCATGTGGGACTGTAAACCACAACGTTACTATCATTGTTCATACCGCAGTATTGAAATCACTGATGTACAAAGTGTGAAGAATAAAGAAGTGATTCAAGTATGTTTATATTCAAGTTCAATATTGCTTGAGGACAAGCAACGCTCAAGTGTGGGAATATTTGATAATGCTAAAAACGAACATATATTTCATAGCATTATCCCTCAAGAAAGACAAGCTTTTAGTTGCAATTGTTCTATTTACAAGTGATATTCATTTAAATAATAAAAGGTGAAGACAAAAGACAGATTCGACGAATTGAAGACGCAAATGACCAAAACGCTAAAAAATACAAAGTACAATCCAAGTGGTTCAAATTATTGAAGAGAAACGTCTAAAAATTACAAGAGTACGAGCCACAAAACGCAAAGTACAAGATATTAAATTGTACGCAAGGACGTTCGAAAATCCGGAATCGGTACCAGAGTCAACTCTCAACGCGCGACGCAACGGACTAAAAATTACAAGTCAACTATGCACATGAATATAATATAATATATAATTATATTATATATTAAAACCGTCGGCAAACTAGCAAACAAGCAAATGTGAGCTGTCCCAGGGGGCCATGCGATCGCATGGCCAGGCAGTATTAAATCCATGCGATCGCATGGCAAGAAGTAGCTGGCCACATCTATAAATTTCGCAGTTTTTAGCCGATTTATACACACCTAATTCAATCTCTCTCTCACGATATATATATATATATATATATATATATATATATATATATATATATATATATATATATATATATATATATATATATATATATATATATATATATATATATATAATTTTAATTTTAATTTAAGATTAATAATAATAAGGTTATGTTAGCGAATGTTGTAAGTGTGTAAGTCAAAATTATGTCCGTGTAACGCTACGCTATTATTAATCATTGTAAGTTATGTTCAACTTTTTTTAATGTCTCGTAGCTAAGTTATTATTATGTTTATTTAAGCCAAAGTAATCATGATGTTGGGTTAAAATATTAAAGACGGGGTAATTGGGCTTTGTACCATAATTGGGGTTTGGACAAAAGAACGACACTTGTGGAAATTAGACTATGGGCTATTAATGGGCTTTATATTTGTTTAATTGAATGATAGTTCGTTAATTTAATATAAAGATTTACAATTGGACGTACCTATAAATAACCACATACACTCGATCGGACACGATGGGCGGGATATTTATAAGTACTAATAATCGTTCATTTGACCGAACACGGGAATGGATTAATAGTCAATGGACTCATTAAAACAGGGGTGGATTACATGCAAGGACACTTGGTGTAATTGATAATAAAGTATTAAAACCTTATCACAGTTTAAGTCCCCAATTAGTTGGAATATTTGACTTCGGGTATAAGGATAATTTGACGAGGACACTCGCACTTTATATTTATGACTTATGGACTGTTATGGACAAAAATCAGATGGACATATCGAATAATCCAGGACAAAGGACAATTAACTCATGGTAATAAATTAAAATCAACACGTCAAACATCATGATTACGGAAGTTTAAATAAGCATAATTCCTTTATTTCATATTTTATCGCACGTTTATTTACTGTCATTTTGTTTATTGTACTTTTAATTATCGTACTTTTTAATTATCGAAATTTTATTTATCGTCATTTTATTTATCGCACTTTAATTATTGTCATTTACTTTATGCTTTAAATTAAGTTATTTTTATATTTAATATTTTACATTAGGTTTTAACTGCGACTAAAGTTTTAAAATCGACAAACCGGTCATTAAACGGTACTTATATATATATATATATATATATATATATATATATATATATATATATATATATACATACAAATATAGTTTTTAAAAATATAGCGTTAAACTTGGCTAGTTCTCTGTGGAGGAACCGGACTTACTAAAAACTACACTACTGTACGATTAGGTACACTGCCTATAAGTGTTGTAGCAAGGTTTAGGTATATCCACTCTATAAATAAATAAATAACTTGTGTAAAATTGTATCGTATTTAATAGTATTTCGTAGCAAAAATATAACTATTTCATATACACCTCTACGCACATCAGGATGAAATAACTGAAATCTTGTGATCCACCTTTATATACAGATTATGCGCAACATTAAAACTATGAACTCACCAACCTTTGTGTTGACACTTTTAAGCATGTTTATTCTCAGGTTCCTAGAAGTCTTCCGCTGTTTGCTTATACGTTATACAAGCTATGTGCATGGAGTCATACATGCTTTATTCGAGAAAACTTTGCATTCACAAAATCATCACCATGTATCTTATTTGACTGTATTGTCAACGGATGTATTGTTAGAAACTATTATATACGATGATTGTCTATACGTAGAAATCATCAGACGTCGAAAACCTTGGATTTATATATTCATTTATGGTGTACCTTTTCAAAAGAATACAATGTTTATAAAACGTATCATATAGAGGTCAAAACCTCACTATGAAATCAATGAATGATGTATTCGTCCAAATAGATTTGGACGGGTCATCACAGCTGACATGGATGGTAATGTAAACATTTTTAAGGCTCGGTTGGTAGCAAAAGGTTATACTCAAACTCAAGGAATTGATTATGAGGAAACTTTTTCACCAGTTGCAAACATTAAGTCAATTAGGATACTTATTGTCATAGCTGCTTTTCATGATTATGAAATATGGCAAATGGATGTGAAAACCGCTTTCCTAAATGGCGACCTAAGCGAGGACGTATAAATGGTTCAGCCGGAAGGGTTTGTAAATCCAAAGCATCCTAATAAAGTATGCAAGCTTCTAAAATCCATTTATGGATTAAAGCAAGCATCCATGAGCTGGAATCTTAAGTTTGATCAGAAAATCAAAGAGTTTGGTTTTTCTCAAAACCAAGATGAGCCCTGTGTTTACATTAGAGCTAGTGGGAGCAAAGTTGTCTTCTTGCTCTTGTATGTTGATGACATACTACTTATTGGAAATGACATTCCAACTTTGCAAGATATCAAATATTAGCTTGGAAAATGTTTTGCCATGAAAGATCTTGGAGAAGCTAAGTATATTCTAGGAATTATGATCTATAGAAATAGATCCAAAAGGCTTATTGGTTTGAGTCAAAGTACATACATTGACAAAATCTTACGAAGATTTAACATGCAAAACTCCAAACGCGGAGCATTGCCCATGCAAAAGGGCATAACCTTGAGCAAGTCTTAAAGTCCTATCACACCTGATCAGATAAGACGAATGAAATGTGTTCCTTATGCTTCGGCTATAGGATCCATTATGTATGCCATGTTATGTACTAGACCTGATGTCTCGTTAGCCTTGAGTTTGACGAGTCGTTATCAACAGAATCCAGGTGAAGAACATTGGATTGTTGTTAAGAGCATTCTTAAGTATTTGCGAAGAACTAAAGATATGTTCTTGGTTTACGGTGGTTTGGAAGAAGAGTTGAGTATTAGATGTTATACAGATGCTAGTTTCCAAACTGATAGAGATGATTCTCGATCCCAATCAGGGTATGTCTTTGTCATGAATAGCGAGGCAGTTGATTGGAGAACCTCAAAGCAGAGCACTGTTGCACAGTCTACAAAGGAAGCAGAATACATTGCTGCCTCAGAAGCTGCTCAAGAAGCTGTCTGGATTAAGAAGTTTATTGCTGAACTCGGAGTAGTTCCCAGCATTGAATTCCCTATGGAAATGTACTGTGATAATTCAAGTGCTATTATACTTGCGAAAGAATCACGTGTACGTAAAGGTAGCAGACACATTCTTCAAAAGTTTGACTACATTCAAGAAGTCGTTGAGAGGAATAATATTAGTATTCTTAAGGTTCATACAGATGATAATGTGACTGACCCGTTCACAAAGCCCATAACACACAACAAGCATGATGATCATGCTAGTAGTATTGGACTTCGTTATGCTGCTGATCTTTTTAATTTGTAATTTAGTATTTGGATATTTTTGGAACATTAAACAGTTTTATCATAATGAATTGATATATTGATGGTATGATCATTTTCATTTATATCACTGTGTTCTATATTAGCATGTTTAATCCATGAGTAATTGTTGATTATTCAAAATCTCCATAATCAATCATGTTATGGGAATAACATGAATTAAGATTAATATGAATGTTGGTTATATTTATTGATGATAAATAGTTAACTTGTAGAGACCAAATTCATATGTATTCATTGATGATGGATATTAGAATGACCCAACCGAGATATCACTACATGGATCGTTGTCAGTAGTAAATCTTCTAGTGATTATGTCTTTATGTCCTTAGACTTGAGATGTACGCCGGTTTCGATGTGTGGAATATTGTACTTTGATATGGTTAAATGCTGTCCTGAATAAGGCTATAATAAAGGCCATTTTTGGGTATAATGTAAAGCTCGTGAGAGACACGTGTATGCAATATAGGATTTGTTCCTCCAAAATGTTAGGAGTTAGATACTTTTGAGCCCCTTGATGAATGAATAAGATATTTGTGTGGCCGCACCCAGATGTAATTAAGATGACACTTAATTAATTTGGTGATCTAATTCAGTTCTAAGATCGAGAAATAAAATTGTTAAACAAATGAGAATGACCGATGATCCATATCTCAAGTTTAACTAAAGTATCTGAAACAAAAGGACGAATGACATTTAACAATTACTATAAGAAGTTCTGAGAAACTATCCTCACGTGAATTTAGGGACAATGGCGTGTTGCTAGACGCTATCCATTGTTTGTATAGTTACCTGGGTTTGTACCATGCACAAGTGGGAGTCGGTAGGATTTGTGAGCAAGGTACAATACATAACTATATGGCTAAATTTATTTGAGCTTTTGGGGTCACACACATATACGCCTAGACGTCAAAAGAATATATATATATATATATATATATATATATATATATATATATATATATATATATATATATATATATATATATATATATATATATATACATACATATATATATATATATATAATATGTGTGTGTGTGTGTGTGTGTGTGTGTGTATATATATATATATATATATATATATATATATCACCCAAGTAAATATATTAGTCAATAAATTCGTACGCTATATTATGTTTGTTTTTAAAACTCGTATCCACTAGTTGACCATCTAAAAATTAATGAGCGTGTATATATTTTATATGTTGGATATATATGTTCGTTGTTTTTTAACATGGTGTAGTAGTTGAGTCAAGAAAAAGAAAACAAAAACATTGAGTGGATCTCTGTGTGTAAAGGAAAAGAAAAAGCAAAGAAAATAATATTTATATTGAGTGGATCTCTATGTGTAAAGAAAAAGAAGAAGCAAAGAAAATAATATTTATACATATTTTCTATCTTCAGTGATTGATGAGTTGATTTGAAAAAGTAATATATATAGAAATTGAACTAGAAGTTGTGGAGAGATACTGAAAAACACTTCAATAGAAATCTTTCTTGTTTCTGACTTACGAGTACCAAGAAAAACAAACACATACATAACATACATACGGAGTACTATTATTTGTGTATTAATAATTAATATAATTTGATTATATTAATACGTTACTTGGGGTCTGGACTAGCATCCATTGACGATCGTTTGAAGTGTAGTGTGGACTATCCAAAGAGACGGTCATACTTTTGATCGTGAGTTTCTCTCCATCAAATCATTTTCTTCAGGAAAGGTATATCGTTTACTCATTTTGTAAATTTATATATTTTGACAATTATTAGTGGTGTAACTGGATCTAATAGAAATGTTTTGTAATAATAAGTTTATTTTAACTATCGGCTGCGTTAATTTGATTTGAAAGTACACACGTTTTTCCATCAAAAGAAGCGGGGAAACTGATGATTCTTTCATAGCCGATCTTTCAGTCGGTCTGGCTACAGGTCAGATTAAAGCAGGTGCGCCTTGCCGGGTAGAACGGTTGGCCAAGTACAATCAGGTATGATTAATGTTGTATAGATTTGTATAATGAGTCAAAAAAAAAGAATGAATTAGTGGGTATGAAGACGAACTCATTTAAATGTTCATGCAGTTGATCAGAATAGAAGAAGAGCTTGGGGATCAAGCGAGTTATGTTGGTGATGACTGGAGGCAGTCGTGAGCAGGGGCGGATCTAAGAAGGGGCAAGCGGGGTCAGATGCCCCCGATGATTAAACAAGCTTCAAGATATTTTTCTAGACATTTTGGGTTGGGTTATCTGTTTAGAAACAAAATTACCCCCAGTCCTTAAATTATACTTGGTCCAAGTATGTAAATGTCTCTCGTAACAAATAAGTAATAAAGGTAATAAAAAATAAGCTCTGCAACTGTGTTTTAATGGAGAATGAGTGACCTAATGGAGAAGATGAGTAGTAAATTGGTAAAGTGAAAAGTAGAATATTCAGAAACTTTACGGTGTCTTTTTTTAAAATGGCTCTTATAATAGTGATATTGACATATTTAGTCCCCAAACTTAGATTTTCATGAAAAAAATAAAATTATTATCCGCACTGTATTCTACTTTTGTTTTTTTTTACTGACATTCATTATTTATTACATTCATTATTTCAATTGGAAAACCTTATCTATACCATAAAAACACTATTAATTAACTAAAATGGTCTACTAATGTGAGAACTAAAATAAAAAGTGGATTGTTGGCAACTAAATTTATTAAAACAAATATTCAAAATTTTTAACGAAATTTTTTGAATTGGTGTTTTATACCACCTTTTTTAATAAAAAAATTTAACAAAACCTTTCGCCCCCAACGAAAAATAATCCTGGATCCGCCACTGGCCGTGAGCATTTTTCGTAAGGAAAATAACGGAAGAAACATCTTTTCAGATATAATTCTTTACACTACAAAATGCAATACCAATTATGTTTTGCAAGATGAATTGGAAGTATAATTTTGTAAGAGGTGATAGTTGAAGGTTTTGCGTGTGTTAAATATGGCGGATATGTACAACTAAAGATAATTTTTTTTTAAAACAGAACCAATGTTGTTATTTTTGTCAAACAACAATACTCAATCCTACTCAATCCTGCACATGAGGGATATGGGATATGGAGATGTATGGCCAGTTTTAAATCTACACGATAGTAAAGAGACTGTTTTCGGTAGAATCCTTGGATCATTGGCCTTAATGGGAATGAAACAAGGGCACAAATATGTTGGGGTGACCTTCACCCCTTTCCCACATTGGTTGGAGAGGCAAAAACAAAGGTCCTTATATGTGGCTTGATACCTCTTTCTCGCAGGATGCGTTTTAAACCCGTGAGGGCAGTTGAGTCGCTGGTGGCTCGCTGTTCCCAAAGCGGACAATATTCTGTGATGGTCCTGGCTTCTGTCTCCGTTGCCATCAACAAAATAAAGATATGATAGCAAAATAGATATTAGAACAAAAATCTGGAAAGGGTCGAAGGTCGAAACAGGGAAATAGTCGAAAATGGTTACTCCCTCCGTCCCATTACAAGTGTCCACTTACTTTTTGCACACAGTTTTAGAAAATCCCACTAACTTCATTCTCCACCAATCAGAATTTCTCTCTCTCCAGAATAACCTCTTCTCATTGGTTGAAACATAAAGTGGACACTTGAAATGGGACATCCCAAAATAGAAATGTGGACACTTGTGGTGGGACGGAGGTAGTACTATATATTCAAAATCTAAATAAATATTATCTCTTGACTGAGAAATAGATGCCAAATCTATGTAGCTATATATGAAACTAGGGGTGTAAAAGAATCGGGCTGAGTTCGAGCTAGGCTCGTTTAGAATTTGCCAACCTCGAGCTCATATCGGTTCGAGCCTGGCATATAAAGCTCGAGCTCGACTCGTCTGAATTTAACCAAGCTCGGGCGACTCTTTTATTTAATAATATTATTTAATTATTACGAGTATTTTAATTAATCCGATATCTTTTTTATTTATTGCATACTTTTTAATCAAATATAATACGATTTACTTATTATATTTTATAATTTATAAAAGATGTAGTAGTATTTATCATGCTATATGTGTTTTCTTTTTTGGCTTCTTCGTATGGTTTCATCTTCCTAGACGCACATAACGCTTACAGGTACGTATGCCCGCACTTTCCCGTTTTAATGAGCTTTCCTGGCCGGAGGTCCTTTAAGAAGAAATCTCTTGGCTCTCGAGTAGAGGGTGGGACGATCTTATCTAGGCGCGGGTTCTATACCCGCGGGTGGAGTAGTGACTTCCCTCTAATCTATGGTTCGAGGAATGATTGTCTACACTCTACCTCCCCCATACCCTACACTAGTGATTGGGTATTGTTGTTGTATAGTATTTATCATGCAAGTATTTAGTATATTATTAGACAAAGATATTAATTAATGTATTTAAAATAAAGCTTGTTTAGGCTTGCGAGCTTGTTCGAGCTGGATATAAAAGCTCGAGCTCGATTAGTAACCGATCTTTAAAATAAGCTTGGGCTCTAGCTCATTTAAGATCGGCTCGAATCGAGTTTTTAACCAGTTGTGTTCGAGTAGCTCGGCAACTCCTATGTAAAATTACACATAAAGAAATAAATGAAATTAAATACGTAAGTATATTATATGGAACTATCCTATTTAAGATATATGACTATACAGTTTAAACCACGAATGATGTATTATCATTTCTGGCAAACGCATTCTAATAATCAGTGTTTCCTATCTGAAGAATGTTACATCGAAAAAAAATTCATTAAACTTGCGTTAAACCTAATGACTCTTAACTGTACAAAGTAACAAAACTAATGACCTTTAAAAAAAAAAAAAAAAAGAAGAGAGAAATATCCTTCAATTAGTGTACACAACCATTATTCCTCAGAATCCTCCTTTTTTTACAAGCCGGTAATGTATAAACTAGCTGCAAAAACGATATCCCGTTTTATGGCATTTGAAGCCACTTCCATTTTTTTGTACAAGGCAGAGTTGCCCATAATCGCTGCAGCGTTTCTGAATTCACGACATGTCTCGTCAAGCCTTACAATTGTTCTCACTATAAGACCTTCAGGGACGTCTGTAAGTTCACATATATCGGCAAATGGAGTTCCCTGCATGCACACAATAATTTTTTTTTTATCATTTACACCCTGGCTGTGTGTTAGCTTGTGTGTGTGTCTGTGTGTGTGTGAGATAGAGAGATTTAGGAGAATAAGAACCTTTGCCCACTCGTAAACGACTTCAACAAGTCCAAACTTGAGATTCTCACGAGCATACTCCTCCGGGTCGATCTGTATTTTAAAATGTGATTGAAGCTGGCCAAGTTTTATGGCCGTGTTGTACAATCTATACCACATTGAAAACTATATCAGATAAAATAAGATGTTCATGGCCGAACAAACAAAAAACATAGCAGAACCAAAACAAAAATCAAACCTTTCTTTGGCTTGCGCAAGTCTTGGAGTGAGAGAAGGCTCAGAAGCATTCCTCTGCTGAAACACAAAGGCGGACATTAAGGCGACAGCTTCTTCGGGTTCCAAATCGTCTAACTGATTCTCAAATAAGCATTCGGTGCATATTAATTCCTCCCCGGAATTCATCTCACAAGCAACTCGTCCCTTTATTTGAACCACAAGCTCATCATCTATACATCCAATCTCCTTCAACACATCAATCTGCAAAATGTAACATATGTCCCCAATAATACACGCTAACAGAAAAGGTTGTTAAAATCTTTACAACCATATTAATTTTAAAGTTGCTTATAGAAATTATTAAAATCTTTGGACTACATTTGTCCGATTCAGTGCACAAGGAAATTCCCTGTTTGAATAGAGAATCCATTTTGAATTGTTACCCGACCCACCCAATTTGTCACAATCTATTTTACGCGTAATAATAATAATGCATTATGAGAGGCTGATATTGTACATACTCGACCCTGAAAATGGGGCATTTGTTGAAGAGCTTCATCCGACATTTGAAATTTGAGTGCCTTAACTTCCTCTTTATATTTTCTTATCTCCCTCGCAACTTTAATGTGCTCCTCCAACTTTGGACAATTGTGGCACTTGTTTTCCGACATTTTTTGCAGTAAGTGGTTCCATTTATAGTAAGCTTCCACTAAACTCACGTCTTTCAGCTTTAAATCTGTCATACAAGTTCATTTGCCCAAAACATATATAAATACAAAAATATTACTGTTTTGGTGACTTGTTAACCCATTCATATAAAATTTCAGGAAAAAGTGTTTTTTATCAACCCAACCCATTGCCCAGATGACTTGACCCACCCATTTAGCCACCTTCAATAGAACTGTTTTGATGACTTGTTAACCCATTCATATAGAAGTTCAGGAAAAAGTGTTTTGAATCAACCCAACCCATTGCCCAAATGACTTGACCCACCCATTTAGCCACCTTCAATAAAACGGTTTTGGTGACTTGTTAACCCATCCATATAGCATTTCAAGAAAAAGTGGTTTGAATTAACCCAACCCATTGCCCAAATGACTTGACCCACCCATTTCGCCACCTTCAACAAAAAATTACAAAAAAACACAAAAAAAAATTACACCTTTAACAGGATCAAGGGCAGGAGGATACTTATTTCCATCAACTTTCTGATTCAATAAAGTTTGTACAGTCTTAGAATACGCTGCACTGCTACCATCTTCTAAAAGCCCAACTAAATCAGGCTTGAACTTAGCATTACAAATCGACAAAAACTCTTTATTATCGATTTCTTTGACCTCGTAACTAGCTCCGGCAGCATTACCTCGGTGCGGTAATTTAATTTTGACAATGCCGGATCCTTTGCGTGTGGTACCAGATGTATAAAAATCGTCATCCATACCCCGTTTTGATTTCGGCATTAATAGTTGAAGCCCAGCACTTGAATTATTTTGTGGATCATTTGATGATTGTATAGTTGATGGGAGTAAAGGTGTAAGCACCATAACGATGTATTGTTTATTATTCGATGAAGGTGTCTTTAAGACAACTCCGAGCAGGTGGTCTTGACCCTGTCAATTATGAAAATTAACATAAGCATAACTGTTTATTAACAGGTTTGATTTTTGTTTATTTTTGTACTTCAAATAACTAACTACCTACTGGTAAACTAATGTGCAAGTTTACCATCTGAATAGTTTATTTATAGCTTTAGTCATTGCCAATTTACCAATAATATAAATCCTAAATAAAAAAAAATAGCCCTTTACAAGTCAATATTTCCATACATGATTACCATGATGGATCTAACATTTATGGTAAACCAATTCAAGAGGTTAAAGACTTACATAGTTAAATAGATGTTAAAATACAATAAAATAGGTTGACCTGTTTCGTGGGTGTATTCAAATGGGTCAACTGGGTTAAAGTCTACCCATTTAAATATTACCTTCAACAGAACAATGGAAAACTTTATAAACATGGTTTTAAGAATAAAATAGGTTGAACGGGTAGAAGGTGAACAATTTGGGTGCATTCAAATGGGTCAAATGGGTTAAAGTCTACCCATTTATTTTTCCTTCAACGGAACAATGGAAAACTTTATAAACATGGTTTTAAAAATAAAATAGGTTAACTGGGTAGAAAGTGAACAATCTGGGTGCATTCAAATGTGTAAAATGGGTTAAAGTCTACACATTTAAATTTCACCTTCAATAGAACATTGGAAAACTTTATAAACATGGTTTTAAAAATAAAATAGGTTAAATGGGTTGAAAGAGTAGGAAGTGAACAATAGTGTATTCAAATGCTTAGGACTCATATTACTTTGTAAAGAAACATGTCATTCGATATAGAACATAGCCCAAATTGACCCATGATCACACATGGTCTCCCAAAAAGGTTTTATAAAAGATACGAGTATGTTTAGAAGCATGAAATGAGAGAACTGACTGATTGTGATTTAACAACAACGACTCTTCCTGGCTGAAGAAAAGTCTGAGAAGCCGAAGACTGCACGACCGCCTCGGTTATACGGTTGCTATACATCTCGGCCTCCTGATACCACTCGTAGTATTCCTCGATTGCTGGCTCACCCTTTATACAACTACATCCAAAAATTACTCTCTTTAAGATCCTCAGTCAACTAAAAGTCATACATCAGAAAAATGAAAGACAGCATATGTCAAGCATAAAAAAGTTTAAACGCTATTACTCTACTACGTCTTTTAAAGATTAAATTTTTAACGGTCTGACAAGAACCAGTGACGTTCATCAACTGTTACAATAATGCTTCAACTTAATCATGTGTTTTTGTCAAATTACCAAAAAATAATCAGTGTTGACAAGTACAAAGGTTTTACTAACAAGTTTAAAGCTATGCATGACAAAACATAACGTCCCATCATAGATTATTATATATACATGCAAAAAGAATTGCAATAATCATGATTGAGAGGATGAAGAATCAAGAATATAGTATGTGTTTACTCGATGGATTTTGCAGGCTGGGCAAGTTTTCGCATCAGTAGTTGCTGTTGCTCTGGCAGTTTTTTCTGAGCATGAAATTCAGCAAAACTTCTTTTCAGCATGTCCTCCACCTGAATTGATAAGATAACCGACTTTTAGGATCATAGATGCTTATACCAAAAAAAAAAAAAAAAACTAAATGTGAAAGTACCATACTTTTTATCTTTTTCAAATTTCACCTAATCTATACAGCTCATCGCATCGCAAATCATACTTGATTATTATATATATATATATATATATATAGTGGTAGGATCAAGAGGGAAGTAACCATTCGGGGGGAAGCGGGGGGAAGCAAAAACTTTTTTTTTCTTTTCGTTTTTTGAAAAAACTTTGTTCACGAACATTATAGATGAGATGAAAATATGAACATTTAGTAGAGACACTTTGTGATAAATGTTTTTATTTTGGCGGGAAAACGCTCGAAGAAGTAATATATAACAATTATCGTATTTTTCGAGCGTATTATGAGGATTTAGCTATTGGGGTTTAGATATTAGGGTTTAGATATTAGGGTTTATAGGGTTTAGATATTAGGGTTTAGAAATTTAGGGTTTAGGGTTTAGATTTAGGGTTTAGATTTAGGATTTAGATTGAGTTTTTAACACGAACGGTTTAGAGTTTAGGGTTTAGGGTTTAGGGTTTGGTGTTTTGGGTTTATGGAATAAACCCAAAACACCAAACCCTAAACCCTAAACCCTAAACTCTAAATCGGGCTAAATTTTACTTCACAAAACATGAAGAAAAAAACGTTCATATTCTTCACGAACAATATTATCTTGAATGTTATTTTTGTCGATCGTTTTCCCGCCTAAATAATAACATTCATCACGAAGTGTCTCTTCTAAATGTTCATATTTTCGTGTGATCTTGATGCCGGAAAAAAAAAATTCAAAAATAACGAAAAAAAAAAAAATTTGCATCCCCCGCTTCCCCCGATTGGTTACTTCCCCATTGATCCTGCCCCTATATATATATATATATATATATATATATATATATAGCACACTTGCCTTTGATATATATCATTAAAGGTGGAAGATGTTTACACGTGATTATTACAAAAACTATGTTTTTAGTATAATCTAACTACTTTTAATAGACCCCCCTTTTTTAACAACAGTACGGGATCACCCAGGGAGGACTTAACCACCCACGCGTTCATCTCCCACTTGAAAGGACTTAACCACCCCCGATTTGAAAGGTATTTATACATTTGAATATACTTTTTATGTCATTCAACGGGTTTGAGCCATTTTAAACAGTGTTTAAGTTAACTTAGCCCATATAGGTAAATAGAACAAATTGCCACGGTAAATAGGTACCAATTATATCATATTAAAAGACAAATGAGTAATTGTTTGAAAGTTTGTGTACCTTCAATTCTTCAACACGAAGGAGATGCATAATCATGATATACGTCAAGCGAAACTGAGATTCAAGCCTGGTTGCACTGCCAGTTATGACATTTTTTAAATCACTCTCGTCTGGGATTTCATCACGACACATCACAAGCACACTACCGATCTTGTCGAGTCCTCTTCTACCGGCACGGCCCGCCATCTGTGTGTATTCTCCGGGTAGTAATTGTCTGAATTCCTTTCCATCAAACTTCCTTACGGTATCAAAAACAACCTGCCACCACTCATCAGGAGTAAAAAATCAGCAAATCAGAATAAAACCGCATTTAGAAAGTTGCCAAAGGGTGGGGTCCATAATTGTTCAAGGTGAGTTGATGTGAAAATTTCGCCAAACTGTTTACTTTATTCATGTACAAATAATGTGGTCAAACATGATTACAAACTTACAAATATATAAGATTTCAATTTTTCTGATTCTAAATAAACTGGAGGTTTCATATATTCGAAAATACATTTGGGCAATTTTCAACAAATTTAAGCTATATTATGTTAACCATTATAGAAGAAACAAAATCCATTCTTGGTAAACGAGTCACAATTTCTATAGATAAATATAATTCAATTTGCTTAAAGGAGAAAAAAGATACATATTATGATGACTTACCGTTCTAGCTGGGGCATTAACCCCCATAGCAAACGTCTCAGTCGAAAACAGAACCTACAGAATAATTAAAAGAAAACAGGTCCAAAAGGAAAAAGGTTAAAAAAGAGCGAAAGGAAGGATACTAAAAACTTGAAAGAATAAGCTTATGCTTCCTAATATATATATGCTAAAAACACTATAAAAGTCCAACTGAAATTACTAAACAAAGAGGAGACAACTTATTACTAACAACTTAGTAAAAACCTATGAATATCACGAAAAAAAAAAGAAAACAAGAATTTAAGCGCCAAAATCTGAAAGTAACTTGCCTTAATAACACCACGACAAAAAAGCATTTCAACAACTTCCTTGACTATCGGGAGCAGCCCGGCATGATGTACACCAATCCCTCTATGAAGAAGACCTTGGACTCTCACAATCTATTGTACAAAACAACAAAATTAAAATGTGAGGTTACAGTTTTAAACCAAAAATAAAAAGAATAAAAAAGAATCTAAACAATTTGGTAGGGATATGTTCAATTATAAACCATTTCCGTACCAAAACTTCATCTGTTATAAAAACGTACTTGGAATTGATTTTTGTTTTACATTATTATAGACATTAACATGTCTACACTGCAATAGGTCATCTTGCAGTACAGGCTGACCCGCAAACATATTTTCCATTCTTTTAAAAACTTCTTATAAGACTATTAATATGTCAGTTATGATTACATGTTTACAACAAAAATACCATTACAATAATCATCTGAATATATTAACTGTAAACAACCTCAATCGGTTTGACACGATCTTCATTAAGCTAAAACATGTATTACATGGTACCTGTGGAAGATTCCTGTCGGATCCTTTTAGCCGAGAAAACGCTTTGTCACAGAAAATGCGAATTTCACTTTTCTCCGAGCGACTTGTGAGGTCAGTTCCGTACAGATTATCAGCAGATTTGTCACACCGATTCTTAGAGAAACAAAATATCACCACCTATTATAACAAGCAAGGCATTAATATTGTGATGACAAAAAGTTAAGAAAATTTAACATAAAGGAGAGTTTTACATACAGGTAAAAGGGATGTTTTTGACAGCTTATTAATAAGCGACAACCACAAAGATTTTTCTGAAATTCTCGAACCCCAATTGTTACTTCCACCACCTCGACTTGCACCCCCAAAGTTTCCTAATTTTGGGGGTGGACCCGTTTGTTGGTTTGGTTTGCCCCTCGCAAAACCGCCCGGTTTCTGATAGCGTGAATTGTCTTGAGATGCTGGAAGTGACGGATACGATCCGGACCCACCACTAGCCGTGCCCATGCTTTTTCTCTTATGAGCAGCTTTCGCAGCTTGCAGTCCCTGGGATAAAAACTTCTCATGTTCACAGATTTTGTATAGTTCTCCAGAATAAAAAAGACAATGTTCCAACGGGACTGGCCTCTTCGTAGTCCTGTCAATATATATATCAACGAATATATAGAGTAAATTAATATATAATTTATATACAAATACAACATAATATTAAAAAGGACAATGTTACCCTGTGACACGAATTTGCTTTTGTTTTGTTCTTCCAATCCAATCAGCAAATTCAATTGTATTAGGTACCTGCAAATTTATAAATAAGATATAACATCATTTTTCTATTCCAACAAATTACAAAACACAAATGGTTCCATATACACACCCCTAAAATCATAACAGTTACTTCTACCGAAATAAGATTGATTACCAAACCATAACGAACCTTTAAAAACTATGTGTGTTTACATAAACATAATTACCGTTGCAGAAAGTAGAACAAAATTTATATGCCTTGGAAGCATGATGATAACCTCCTCCCAAACAACCCCTCGTTCAACGTCATTTACGTAATGTACTTCATCAAATATAACCTACATATCAGGAAAGTAAGTCCAACAAACAAAAATTAACTCGCAAATTACAGAAAAATACAAACTCAGGTGGTATTATCAGTTTATCACATCCCAAATGAAAAGAAAATAAAAAAGTAGAAGTGGCAATTTTGGCTCAGTTATCTAAAAATAGTCCTTTTAGGCTATATTTTATGTCAACGGGTCAGAATAGGTGAAATTCAGAAATCAAAAGTCACCCAAAGTGCATTCAAATGCTTACAGGCTCCTAAATGGCTTTATTTTATAAAAATGAGACTATATGCGGATTCGTATCTCAGTAATATTTTCTTTAATCGTCATATTAAAATTAAATATTTAATTCCAAAGAATGAACAACGAAGTGGTGGTTTTTATCCAATTCGACTAGTTTTGTACTGTAATGATAAAACTATGGTTGGCCCAAACCTATTTTGACCTATTGCCCAACCAACCGTTTTGCCACGTCTACAACATGTTATGACATAATATATATAACTCACTCAGTTTACCCATTCAATATCGCGTATGATATCAGCACCCCTATAAAGCATTGATCTTAATATCTCAGTTGTCATAATAAGACACGAAGCCTCTGGCCTCAAACTAACATCACCCGTGAGTAGACCAACGTCAAACTTTCCAGAGAAGTCCCTGTACTTTTGGTTACTGATCGTTTTAATGGGAGCCGTATATACTGCCCTTGTGCAGTGCTGCATACCACAAACATTTGTTACTTTTTATAATTTATAAAACTTAAAGGATACAAAAAGTTTAAAACAAAAAATGAAAAGACCTAATGGTGCATTTAGTTCCAAAAAAATCTCTACTTTTTCATCTCTATCAGGTATATTATAAAACTTTAACATGAACAAGTTTTTAAAGTGTTAACGAAAAATGTCCAAGTAAACACATTAAAATGTTTTTTATCTTTAATTTCTGCAAACACATAAATGTTCTTTACTCCAGATTTTTATAAATGAGTACTTAAAATCTGTCTTTAAGAGTTTCTGATTCACATGCATATATGGATTATGAGTTGAATACTGAGAGATAGTATACTTTAGTTGCCAGTGCAAATGCATACTCTGCAACAACAGTCTTTCCTGCCGATGTATGAGCCGCCACAAAAACTGATTCTCCCTTTTCAAGATAATATATAGCCTGTCACCATACACCAAAATAATTTATGCCGTTTATCATGGCAAATAAGTAGGTAAAATTATGATGTTAGTTATCAACCATCATTAATTTTACAACAATTCATGGAAGAAGCATATTGAAAGAAATTCAAGTGATCCTACCAAAAATTCAAGACACATGGCAGTTATCATTGATCAAACATAGATATGAAGTCGGCTTACAAAAATATATAAGGGTTAAGTGTCTCAAAATGTATCCAACTTTACCCAAAGTTCTAGTGTATGCAACCAATTATAAATGTTTCTAGTGTAGGCATTAAACATCAGACGTTCAAACAATTTCTATTGCATGAATCTGACCTCCTAAAACTTGTACCTGATGACATGGCACCAGTTTCGAAGACGTAACCAATGATGTGGCAGCTTAGATGGCTGACACATAGGCAAGAAAATACTTGTAACCTGATGAAGTTGTCATTGAATACATACAACAGAAACTACTCCATATTTAAGTTGGATACATAAACGGATTTTGGATGGAGTTTGTTAACACTTAAAACACTTAATCCAATGTGTAACGGTATAAAAAATGTCCTAGTAAGTCAAAAAAAAAATAAGCAGTACCTCCTTTTGGAATGCATCGAGTTCAAAAGGGAAATCGAGTGCCATGTCAGGAACAAGTTCATTAAAGCGGTCTGCAATTCCGTCACTGCCTCCAGTAACTGCCCACACCTGCAAATCAAAAGCACAACTAAGCAAAAGCATCAACAGGACCACGTTCAACAATAATGTTTGATATTGGTCTAATCGAACAATACTTTTGGCTCCTTTGACTGTTGTTGACCAGCATCAGAGGAATCATTCAAAGTTTTACTCATTTCTTCAGATGCAGTTGACAAAATCTGATCTATCACTGATGACTCCGGATCACGAGCATCCTCGGGAAGTTCTAACTTATTTTCGGCTTCTTGTGGAATCGGTTTTGGAGAACCGGCCTGAATCTCAATCTCAGACTCTGACGTATCTCCTACATGGCCAGCAGTTATATTAAACTCCCAAATATATATACTTACATACTATTAATTATACTCGCAATACAAAAAAGAACTCTTGTAAATTTTGCATTGAACTGGAAATTAAACAAAAAAATCAATTTTAAAATGTTGCCAACTGAAAACATGGCTAGATTAGTCATACCATCAATGGGTAGTTCTGTAATATCCTCTTCCCAAGCTTTTTTGAATAAATCGTCAAACTGAACTGATAAAGTGCTCTGCAGATGTAGCAAGAAATTAACATCAAAGACCTTAAGAATGTAACAAATTCAAACAAATTAACTGATTATGATTTTCGAGAATGAAACCATGTAGCAATTTTTTTTAATTTAAAGACATGCAAGATTCATGCACTAGTTTGTTGCAATTTAATTACTATCCTAATCGGCTAATCATTTTCTAATCTACAGCAAAGTAACTATAAGAAATACAAAAAGCAACTCCATACATATTCAATACTGAAATATATAAATATTTTAGGCAAAATAATTAAACTTTATTCCACCATCCTGAAAATGGGAATCGTGACTGCAACAGATGGCTGACTATCCTTACCTCAGATGTTCTCTTAGGCACACTATGATCTTCATGAATGATCCACGAACATGAATGTCCCTTGAAAAGTTAAAAATCAGTGATTAAAAACAAGAATTTAGCAACAGGGCCCTCGACATGAAGATTCTAAAATTTGTGAATGTATATAAAGTGTAGAATGCAAAACCTTGAGGTCTCCAAGATCCATCCCTTGTTTAAAACTAGGAGGAATGATTTGAGCGGGAGCACCATTCAGGACCTCCCATACCCATTCGCCGTTAGAAGCACCTTCCGGAACAATCCTTCCTATCGACTGAGAATCGTCCAAACCACCTGGACGAAAAGGACGGTTATTCATGCTTCCCTTCACAAAATCCTTTGGAGGTCCACTTATACGCACGCCGATAGAATTATCTGCTTCTACCATGAGTTCTGACACATCAACCTAAAAGTCAACATCATAATGAGTCAAATCTATGATGGCTCAACTTCTTCAAGTCAATAGCAGATCTTGCTAATTTGCTATATTTCTAAAGGTAATATCTTCCGACCAAATTAACTAAAAAAAGTAACGTTTGAAGAACATAAAAAGTGTCATGGACATTTAAGGCATTCAACTTTAATATCTTATATTTACAAAAAAGAGTTTTATGTTGTATGTAGTCAGCAGCCAATTTAAGTTTTACAGTGTACAATATCATAACATATAAACGGGAAAACGAGTGAGGTTTTACATGTTCAGGTTACTTGGGAGGAAAAGTATTTTTACTCAAATATATGCGGCCTAAATGGGTTATCCTGTGATGGTTTCCGACACTTTGAATGAATTCTCGCTTGGTCAACTATACTGGGGCATCTTGTGATGGTTCAATATATATTTCATCAAAAAATGGTCCAGATAACATTTTTTTCTATTCAAAAATTTCAGGGTATGAAGTCTACAAGTCTAAAAACCACATTAGTAAGATGAGCGTTAGTTACCTGAACGGATGCGGGTTCCCACTTCTCAACGTCTGATGAACGTCGAAAAGGTAACTCCCATGCAGGTACAACAACAGACCGGGGCATTGTTGGCTCTAGTTGAATTTTCGCTTGGTCAAACCAGTCAAACTCCCACTGCTTTCCAGCTTTTTCTGCTGAAAACTCATCAGGGTCCAATCCTGGAAGGAGATACTTATCTTCAACAAACTTTTTGATCGATTCCGGTGTTTCCCTAGGAAATGCAGGAGGCTGGGAACACATACATAGCATAAGTGTGATCAGAAAAAAGTTGAAATTTTTCAATAAGAACATTAAAAAAAAAAAAAAAAAAAAATAAATAAATAAAAAAAAAAATCAAAACTAGATCAAACATCAAAAGAACAACCCAATTGTTGCAGTTAACAAAGAAATATTTAAACTATTTTAGCATAAAATCTTAAATTAAAGAGCTTTCATGTTCTCCACTTGTTGCAGTTAAGAACAATGCTTAAGCTTTTTAATTAAAATAATCATTAATCATTAATTGATGAAACGATTTTAAAAGAATGTAACATGCTTGAATCAGTAATCCCAAACACCCTCTCATATTCATGTCAATCGTAACCCTAATTTCCTTTTTCCAAAAATTGAAAACCAGATTAGACTTGAACTCAAAACCTAGGTCACATATGTGTTTTCCCTAACTACAGTCCGAATATTAATTAGTTAAAGAGAAAACAACAAACTAAAATTCAACTTGTATATATAATAAAAAATAGTAGGAAAAAAAATACTAACAAGTATAAACTCTGGTAGTGAGTTAACAGGGCTAGATTGTTGAACAGAAGGTAATGGCTCGATCCGAATATGGCCACTGTGGCCCGTGAATCCGACCCGAAACGGCAATTCTTTCACTGTATCAATCCGATCCATTGGTTCACTTATTCTTTGCTTCCTGCTCTCCTAATAGAATAGATTCAGATTTTATTGTTAAAAGAGAAAATTGAATGAATTGAATGTTTATGTTAACATAAGTGAAGTGTTAATGTTGAAGGAGGTATTTGCTTAAACCTTTATTAAAACCTCTGTATGTTGAGTGTATAGTTTTTATTTAAAAGAAGATGAATGGGCCAGATAAAAAAAATAAAATAAATTAAAATAAAAAATTCTTGGGTTCAACACTTCAACAAATAGAAACGTAAATAAAAACAAGTTGAACTGTTGAAGGGGATGGAAGGGGTTAAATGGTAAATATACTTAGACCACTTCCAACCAAGACACATTACTCATCATTTTCTCAGCGTCACATCAGCTTTCTCTCTCCTTCTTCTTCACCACTTCCTCTCATAACACATCATTGTCAACCATGACAAACTTCATTAATATTATTACATTAATTTTTATTACATTATTATTAAAATGACAAAAAGGTACTAGTATATACTGTTTTTTTACAGAGATGGGATCACCCGAGGAGGACTAAACCACTCGTTGCGATCATCTTCCGTTTCGACTATGCCGATGCAACGATAATAACCCCGCCCCCATCGATGCCCGAAAGGAAACCTTGAAACCGATTCAAGGGCACTACCAAGTAAAACCCCCTCCCTTTTACCCCCCGAAACGATATGAAAAATGTGTCATGGGTGGATATTTCATGGCAGAGATGAAATTGTGTTTTTTAATATGTAGCTAACGGAGGTCGAACTCCTGACCTCCCCTAAAAAAGACGGGCCACCAACCGTCGAACCACATCACAACTTCGTACTAGTATATATTGTACAGGTGTGAGATAGCAAGCACCAAATTTTTAGTGGGTCCCATAAATATAAATATTAAATTATATAAAATCAAATATCCAATTCATCTTTTTCCTTCATCCACTTCTTCACCTTCTAAACAATTAACTTCCATTTTCCGCAAAAGAAATTTCAGTTTCAGCAACAAAAAATAATAGAAAAATGGAATTACACATGGAAATAACCCACATACTCTTAAATAACCCCATCTGGAATATGCTTCTGGGGGAAATAGGGAGCACGAAGTAGAGAGAAACTTGAGGGCGGCCGAGGGCAGCTGGAATGCCGTCGACGCCCTCGGAGGGAGTTGATGAAGACGACTTCCAGCACGTACCGCTGGGAGTGGTCGTATATATATATATATATATATATATATATATATATATATATATATATATATATATATATATATATATATATATGGGCAGGAACAATGGGGAAGTAACCAATCGGAGGGAAGCGGGGGGAAGCAAAAAAAAAATTTCGTTTTTTTTTTAATTTTTTTTTCCGGCATCAAGATCACACGAAAATATGAACATTTAGAAGAGACACTTCGTGATGAATGTTATTATTTAGGCGGGAAAACGATCGACAACAATAACATTCGAGATAATACTGTTCGTGAAGAATATGAACGTTTTTTTTTCATGTTTTGTGAAGTAAAATTTAGCCCGATTTAGAATTTAGGGTTTAGTGTTTTGGGTTTATTCCATAAACTCAAAACACCAAACCCTAAACCCTAAACCCTAAACTCTAAACCGTTCGTGTTAAAAACTCAATCTAAATCCTAAATTTAAACCCTAAACCCTAAATTTCTAAACCCTAATATCTAAACCCTATAAACCCTAATATCTAAACCCTAATATCTAAACCCCAATAGCTAAAATCTCAAAATACGCTCGAAAAACACGATAATTGTTATATATTACTTCTTCGAGCGTTTTCCCGCCAAAATAAAAACATTTATCACAAAGTGTCTCTACTAAATGTTCATATTTTCATCTCATCTATAATGTTCGTGAACAAAGTTTTTAAAAAAAATGAAAAAAAAAATTTACTTCCTCCCGCTTCCCCCGAATGGTTACTTCCCTCTTGATCCTACCACTATATATATATATATATATATATATATATATATATATATATATATATATATATATATATATATATATATATATATATATATATATATATGGTAATTAAATTTAATATTTTAATTTTGAAATTTGAATATACATTGTGACTCAGTTTTATTATACGAGTAACTACCATTTATTTAATAAATTTATTACTATTATAATTATAATATATGATCTTAGAATTTTAGATTTTAGATATAAACTTCTAGAAAAATCTCTCGGGCTATACAATAGCGCCCTAGACATGCACTTCAGAACCCACCAACGCAGGTAAAAACACGTAGAATAAAATCTATGTGTGTCATAAGGATAGGTTTGATTGTTTAACAACTCGAATATTTTGTATAACTATTCAAGGAGATCTTACAAGATTATTAATTGGAAGATAAAAGGAATAGTTTATTAGACATCATACTTGTATATTGACATTATCTTTTTATCAATGTGAAATTGTGTTCGAACCATTAATTTCACATATTAGCATATGCAGTGGCGAAGCCAGAATTTCGAATCAGTGGTGTCAATAAATATATACTCGTAAAAATTAAGGTATCGTCTAACACAAATGTATCAAGCTATCGCTATACTGAGCATATAACTCAAAGACGAGTAAACCCTAAAATTTAAACTGCGCAAATAGATAGCTAAAAATATATTAATAATTACCTTAGGTGAAATTAACAAATTTAATTGCGATTTGAGATTCTCGCCTGCGACTTCTACTCTTTACGACTTGACTCTTTGCCACTTCTACTTCGATGGAATAGAATTATTTGGAACGTAAAATTATATAAAGTGAGTTATTTTATATAATTTATTACTACAATATTATATACGGAGTAACTTGTCTAGTTCAATAGTTCCCAAAACAACGGTTTGCTTAAGAAACAATTGGGCTTTACATTATTAAATTAATTAAGGAAATTTGGGATGTGTCTATAATATACTCGATTTTCGATCTAATTTTTACAGCCGCCTAGATGTATATACTGAGACCATTCCAAGCAGCCCGCCCTCCACCATGTCTTGCTTGCCTCCCTTCGAGGGCGCCGATGGCATTCTCGCCGCCCTCCACTGCCTTCATGTCCGGCGCACTAGCTTTTTTCTTCCACAAGCATAATTCAGGACGGGAGAACTTGTAAAAGGACCCGTTCATACCGATTATAAACGATTCACAATAATTGATTTCATTGCGAGGTATTTGACCTCTAAATGATACATTTTACAAACATTGCATTCGCTTTTGAAAGACAAACTTTCATTACATCGAAAGTTGACAGCATGCATACCATTTCATAATATATCCAGCTATAAATGACTTAATATTATTCTTGATGAACTCAACGACTCGAATGCAACGTCTTTTGAAATAGGCCATGAATGACTCCAAGTAATATCTCTAAAATGGGCAAATGCACAGCGGAAGATTTCTTTCATACCTGAGAATAAACATGCTTTAAAGTGTCAACCAAAAGGTTGGTGAGTTCATAAGTTTATCGTAAACAATAAAATTCATCATTTTGATAGACCACAAGATTCAAATACAGTACACCTATCTCGTGTACGAAACTATTTTTCATAATGCTTAGCAGAGTAGGTTCGTATCCTTTTTTCCCCCGTAGGTTTCCTCGCGATTTTTAAATAAGCATGCACATATCTCGTGCACAAAACTAATACACATAACCTGTGTATAAAAATCATTCTCTCGATACATAACATTCAATTTTCTTTCATAGCTTGGCTTGGTAACCGACCTTAACATATAATGCGCATAAATAATATCTCCAAAATAGAACATCTCGTCTGTATAATATATAAACTTCAAAGTACTAAACACCACGCCCACTAGCTCTTCCGTCTAGTGAATATTCTGGGTGGGGGTGTTAAACCCGGCAGCTACCTTTAGGATTCGCGTGAATTAGTGCCATACCCGTTTCTAATTCTTAGGTTACCAAGCAATAATAATCAGGAAAAAATATTCACAACAATTAGTGGCAATTATCACGTCCAACTAATTCAATAATAATCCACAGAACTTCTTTCATAACCCGTCCTAATCCATCTAGACGAAGTCCATATCGATTATAAACGATTCACAATAGTTGATTACATCGTGAGGTTCATGACCTCTATATGATACATTTTTACAAATATTGCATTCGTTTTTAAAAGACAAACTTTATTTACATTGAAAGTTGACGGCAAGCATACTATTTCATAATACCTCCAACTATAATTGACTTAATAATAATCTTGATGAACTCGACGACTCGAATGCAACGTCTTTTGAAATATATCATGAATGACTCCAAGTAATATCTCTAATATGAGCAAATGCACAGCCGAAGATTTCTTTCATACCTGAGAATAAACATGCTTTCAAGTGTCAACCAAAAGGTTGGTGATTTCATAGGTTTATCATAAAACAATAAAATTCATCATTTTGATAGACCACAAGATTTAAATCCTGCATGGTACAAATGGGCCCGAATCCTATACCCACCTGTAATGTACATGCGATATCTTTTAAATACAGTACACCTTTATCGTGTACGAAATCATCTTTCATAAATCTTAGTAACCGTACACATATCTTGTGCACAAAAATAACATACACATAACCTGTGTATAAAATCATTCTCTCGATACATAATATTCACTTTTCATTTCTTTTATAGCTGGCTTGGTATCCGACCTTAACATATAATGCGCATAATAATATCCCCAAAACAGAACATCTCGTCTGTATAATAATCATATAAACTTCGAAGTACTAAACACCACGCCCACTAGCCCTTCCGTCTAGTGAACATTCTGGGTGAGGGTGTTAAACCCGGTAGCTACCTTTAGGATTCGCGTGAATTAGGCGTGCACTAATTCTCAAAATTAGTGATGTTCCCTAATTCTTAGGTTACCAAGCAATAATAATCAGGGAAAAAATATTCATATCAATTGTGGCAATTATCACATCCACATAATTCAATGGTGACAATTATCACGTCCACATAATTCATTCGAGGAATATTTTGCTTGTGTCTATCTCGTCAAACATTTATAAAAGCATTTCATGTATTCGCAGTTCAAAATGTATTTCAAAAGCATTTAATAAAGCAGTTGTAAAAGTAGCGCATGTATTTTCAGTCCCAAAAATGTAAAGAGTAAAAGGGAATCAAATGAACTCACCTAATGCATTTTGTAGTAAAAATACATATGACTATATTGAACAACTGAACAATGCAGGGTTGGCCTCGGATTCACGAACCTATATCATTTGTATATTTATTAATATACATAATGGTAATCGAACAAATATATATAAGTTTATTAGTTATATCCTTTTTATATTAAATATATATATGTTTTTCATATATTCATTTTGTACATAAAAAGATATTTAAATTTTTGTTATGTGATATGTATTAAATATATTTATATAAATATCATTCATTTGTTAAAGTAGTATTTTAAGATAATATTTTAAGTGATGACAATTGTAGTGGCCCGAACTTTTCCATGTTTATATATATTAATTGAGATTGATATTTACATGACTAAATATTTCCAACGTGTTAAGCAATCAAACTTGTTAAGACTTGATTAAATGAAATAAGTTTCATATAGACAATTGATCACCCAAGTTGACCTGCGATTCACGAACGTTACAAAATTGTAAAAACTACATGTTGTGGTATATATAGACATATATATATGGTTGACATAAGATTATGATGAGTAAGTATCTCACTAAATATATTAACAATGTGTGATATACATAAGAAATGAGATTACTAAGTTAAGAAACTCGAAATGATATATATAACGATTATCGTTATGATAACGTCTACTAAATACATATGTATCATATTAAGATATTGATACACTATATTTAACATGATAAAATGATATTTAAATATATCATTAAGTGTGTTAACAATGAACTACATATGTAAAAACAAGACTACTAACTCAAGAATTACGAAACGAGACTTATATGTAGCGATTATCGTTGTAACGATATTTTAATGTATATAGCATATTAAGAGATATTCATACATCATAATATCATGATGATATAATAATTTAACATCTCATTTGATATAATAAACATTGGGTTAACAACATTAATTGAGATCGTTAACTTAAAGGTTTCAAAACAACACTTACATGTAACGACTAACGAAGACTTAACGACTCCATTAGAATGTATATACATGTTGTGTTTTGATATGTATTCTTCCACTTTTGAAAGACTTCAAGACACATATCAAAGTACTTCTACTTAATAAAAATGCTTACAATTACATCCTCGTTCAGTTTCATCAATAATTCTACTCGTATGCACCCGTATTCGTACTCGTACAATACACAGCTTTTAGATGTATGTACTATTGGTATATACACTCCAATGATTAGCTCTTAGCAGCTCATGTGAGTCACCTAACACATGTAGGAACCATCATTTGGCAACTAGCATGAAATATCTCATAAAATTACAAAAATATTAGTAATCATTCATGACTTATTTACATGAAAACAAAATTACACATCCTTTATATCTAATCCATATACCAACGACCAAAAACACCTACAAACACTTTCATTCTTCAATTTTCTTCATCTAATTGATCTCTCTCAAGTTCCATCTTCAAGTTCTAAGTGTTTTTCATAAATTCCATAAGTATAGTTTCATAAAAATCAAGAATACTACCAAGTTTGCAAGTTTACTTCCAAGCTTTCTAATCCATTCCAAGTAATCATCTAAGATCAAGGAACCTTTGTTATTTATAGTAGGTTATCTTTCCAATTCAAGGTAATATTCATATTGATGTATGCAGCGGGGTGTACGAAATAGTATTAATTTAAATACGAAATATGACGAAATATTACACAAGTTTTAATTATTTATTTATAAAATGGATATACCTAAACCTTGCTACAACACTATAGGCAGTGTACCTAATCGTAGAGTAGTATAGTTTTTAGTAAGTCCGGTTCGTTCCACAGGAAGATGGCTTATTTCACACTATATTTTAAATAACTATATTTGTACAAAATATATATAATTATATATTACAATTATTATTATTATAAAAGGGGGTTTACCATTTAATGACTGGTTTGTCGATTTTATATTTTAAGCGAAGCGTATAGTAAATGACGATATTTAAATAACGATAAAATAAATAACAATAATTAAAATGACAATAAATAAAAGTACGAGGAAATATGAAATAAAATATATTATGCTTATTTAAGCTTCCGTAACCATGATGTTTGACGTTTTGATTATTTATTACCCTGGGTTAATTGTCCTTCGTCCTGGATTATTTGATAAGTCCATCTGGTTTTTGTCCATAACGGTCCATCAGTCATAAATATAAAGTGCGAGTGTCCTCGTCAAATTATCCTTATGTCCGAAGTCAAATATTCCAACTAATTGGGGACTTAAACTGTAACAAGATTTTAATACTTTGTTTAATAATTACACCAGGTTATCGACTGCGTGTAACCCAAGGTTTTAATACTTTGTTATCAATTATGCCAAGTGTCCTTGTACATAATTTCACCCCTGTTTTAATAATTCTAGTGACTATTAATCCATTCCCGTGTCCGGTTAAATGAACTATTATTCGTACATATAAATACCCCGCCCATCGTATCCGATCGAGTGTATATGGTTATTTATAGGGACGTCCAATTGTAAATCTTTATATTAAAATTAACAAACTATCATTTAGTTAAACAAATATAAAGCCCATTAATAGCCCATAGTCTAATTTCCACAAGTGTCGTTCTTTTGTCCAAACCTCAATTATGGTACAAAGCCCAATTACCCCGTCTTTAATATTTAGTCTAACATCATGATTACTTTGGCTCAAATAAGCATAATAATAACTTAAGTACGAGACATTAATTTAAAAAGGAGAACATAACTTGCATTGAGTATTTATCGCGTAGTGTTATACGGACAGAATTTCAAATTCAAAAACCCGTAAAATAACCTTTACATAACCCGAACTAATCTAATATAAAACTACCCTTTACTATATATATATATATATATATATATATATATATATATATATATATATATATATATATATATATATATTATATATATTTATTATTTATTACAGAGTATTATTATTATTATTTATTTATATTTTTAAAACTGCAGAAGCTCGTGGCCTTTTATAGGCATTTTGGAATCTGGCTGCTCCGCGAGTCGTGGATTTTTTGGCCTTCAAACTCCGCGAGTCGTGGAGATTGATTTTTTAGCTCACAATTTTTTGGATCTTAGCTTGTCGACGTAATTAAATAATAATATAATATATAAATAATTTTAAGAATTATTTAAATATTATATTTTATTTATGTGCATAGTTGACTTGTAATTTTTGGTCCATTGCGTCGGGCGTTGATAGTTGGCTCGGGTACCGGTTCCGGATTTTCGAACGTCCTTTCGTATAATTTAATATCTTGTACTTCGCGTTTTGTAACTTGTACTCTTGTCATTTTTAGACGTTTCTTATCAATAAATTGTACCACTTGGATTGTATCTTGTACATTTGAGCTTTTTGGTCATTTGCGTCTTCAAATCTTCGTTTTCGCCTTTTATCTTCGCACTTATTTAATATAAACGATTACAACTTAAAATAGGACAATTACAACTAAATAATTTATATATTGGGAGGATATTGCTACTAAATATATGTTCATTTGGAGCACTATCAAATATCCCCACACTTGAACGTTGCTTGTCCTCAAGCAATACATAACTTGAAATAATATAATACATCACACGAATCACTTCTTTATTCTTCACACTTTGTACATCAGTGATTTTGATATGGTGATATAAACAATGATAGTAACGATAGAACCATGGTTAAAGGTGGGTGTGTCATCCACAGTTGCCTCGGGTTTAGGTCAACGACACTTGCAATCAAATAGCCGATTTACTTTCGGTTTCCAAAGCAAAGTGCACATTTGAAAGGCGGTTTACAGTCCCACATGACTATGAAAATTTAGATCCGTTAGGAAATTGGATCTTTATGAAAACATTTGATCTTTTGAAAATTCAAGCTAGATTTTACCCTAGACAAGTTTTCCGGAATAACCCTTCACCGGTGTTTGCAAAATAGTTTTGTGGGTTTTGTGGGTTTCAGATTTAAAATTTTAGCTCAAAACTTGCGGTTTTGTGTCACCCACTTGCTAACCTTGTATTTAGGAAAGCACACATCCAGTATACTTGCTTCGTATATTACCTTTCGGTAAACTACCGTCCGGTTGTAAAGGAAAGCGTTGAACAAGCAACTGTTAAGGAAATGTCCCCTGACATACTTTTAATTATGGTCTCTAACGTGTCGGACGCAATTACTATCCTTTGTAGGAGCAATAGTAAAGCTCACCCTTATAATTTTTCGGTCTGGCACAAGGTCCTGTCTTTGACCATGCTATGCAACCACCGTTCTTACGGTTGACACCCGATTTGGTTCAGGTGACCTAACGAATTCCAGGTGAATTTCTAGGATTTTACGTTCAATGGTAATGAACGCATTGAAAATGGTTTTTCAGAAAATAAATCGGTTTGTATTTTTGATCAAAATATTTTCTCGTTCAAGCTCGAGTTTAGATATCATTGAATTCCATGAGTTTGTAATTCTCAATCTTTAAGGTCAATCTCAAGGATTGAGTAATATCAGTCTTAAAAGCTGATTTTTGATCTTTAAGGAGATTATCCTTTCTGGGGATCTGATTCATTAGTCTTATCAAGCTAATTTGCACGGTGCCCTCCCCATTTTACAAGACAGATCCTCTCATGGTTAGGATAAGTCTGACCAGTTGGCGACCCTGTTTGATGCTGAGGTCCGTGGATTTCCTGCTGATTTTAGTGATGACTTTTCTAGATTTTTCGTCAACCTACAGCTGGTCTGGACGACAACTTCTTGGCCTAAATCAAGAAGCGCGTGTCTTTTTCGAAAGACTTTACTTTCTTTTAATGATGGAATTGATTCATCGTGTAGATCCATCTTTTCTTTTCTTTCATCGGGTAAAATAGTTAATTTAGTCCAAAACAAAAGCATCTGCAATAAACTTTACAGAAACATGTGCTAGATAGTTTTTAATTGAATAACTAGGTACATTCTCCCCACACTTAGTTCCTTTCTTTGCCTTTTTATTCTTCTTTATTCCATTTTAAATGAATTCAAGCGTTTTAGGGTGTTTCTCAATTTATGTCCTTTCCGAGGTAACGATAATTTCGGTATTAACACCTAGTTTTCACCGTTCATAAATATATATAAACATGATTTTAAATTCATTTAGTTGAAAATTTTTCAAATTTTCATAAAATTTGGCAAATAAACCAAGTATAAACCCGAGAGAATTTATAACCCTTCCCCACACTTGAGATCATGCAATGCCCTCATTTGCATGAAATCAGACTCTAATTATAAATTCATGAGGGTGATTAGTGTAGAGAAGTGATTGAAAATACCCAGTTTGTAATTACAAAGATCGTCGAATGATAGATGTCGGGCCTCATCGTTCATTCCTTCTTGTTTTATCACACATGCTTTTTTTTCAAAAACGGCTGCTTTTCTGAACTGTTTACTAATATTTGAAAAAGCGTCTTTTACCCTAATCATGCATTTTTATTAACGAGTTATGCACTAACCCGAATCCCTAATTTAACGTTAAGTGGGGTTAGACTTCCCCACACTTAGCTGACGACATGTGAAGTCAATAGAATAAGTTCCACGAATTAGAATAGTGAGCCAGTTATTTACATTTCGGGTGGTGTATAATATATCAATGGGTTTAAAGTTTAGACCCACCCGATCGTCACTATTTAATTCTTTTTTAAGTGTAGCTTTTAGTAAATGGATATGTCTCTTTTCTGGTTCTTGGTCAAATGGATCGATATACACCGACATACTTATTTCTATAGGGTGGACAATTCCTAATATTTCCTTCCTTTTATTCTCAGGATCAAAGTTTTCACCTCTATTACCCAATTGGGTGAAATTCGAGGTGTCATTATCTATTACAGCTCGTAGTTCATTTCTGGTGGATGACTCGTCTATTGAGAATATTGGGTAGGAAGGTTGTGGAATGGTGAAGTTCGGTTTGGCCTCGGTGGTAAAATTTTCAACGTTATCATATTCCCATGAGTACCAATTTGTCACCCTTACTTCTTCTTTATCCATTGATGGATCGATGATTTCGTCGGTAGAGGCTAATGTGTCGATATGTTGTGAAATTGGTAAGACTGAATAAAAAGTATCATCGGGATAGTTGGTGATTTCGGAGCTCTCGAATTCATCAAAATTCGATGATATGAGATTTTCTTGCACACGACTCCTCAGATCAACAGGTGTGTAGTCTGATAGAGTTTCAGCTTGCCGGTTTACAAACTCTCTCATTTGTTCATTTTGAGCATTGAGTTCTTCGAGTTTGATTTTCATTTTGTCTAATAAATTTTCAGACACGTAACTTTCCTCGTCTACTGGTTGTTGAGTTTGGAAATATTCTTGGGAATAATCCCAATTTGAATTGTATTCTTCATAATCGTTCCATTCAGGTTCCATGGGTGCATAATTTTCCATAGGAACGTAATAATAACATTCCCATGTTGAGGGATAATCTCCACAGATTTCACAACCAGTTATTGTTTCGTCATTCGTGATCCAAGATTGACCGAATGAATTGTCATCAACACTCGGTTGAGAGTATTGATTTCGTATTTCATAAAGAGTTTCCAAAATATCTTCGAGACTTTTCATAATGCGCTTATTACCAAATTTTAATTATCCTATTAGTTATAAAAATAGAAAAACTTATATAAGTTGTCCAATTAATAGACTTTTCTGCTTTTGCCCACGTTTCGAATAGCCAATAGATGCAGCAGGGAGCCAGAACCCTTTAAATCGGAAGCTCACAACTCAGCCACTAACAAATCCAACTATTACTACGAAGCAGAAAATTTGGATGTCTATCAATTTAACCACTTAAAATAAATTTTCGTAATTTAAAGAAATGTTAGATAAGAAATAGAATAAAAATCTATGTCCTAAAACTAGAATGTCGAGAAATAAGAAAGAAAAAGAGCGCGTCGAAAAACGTCGAAAAATAAAAATAAGAAAGAAAAACGTCGAAACTTAAAAGTCTAAAAATTATATCTAAAAAGTTGCGCCTAAAGGTCTAAAGGTAAATGCAATTTTATTCAGAAAACGGCAATTACTTAAAGGCACTAAAATCTATTTAAAACTAAAGTGAAAAACGGCGTCGCAAAATTCCAAAGCGCCTAAATCTTAATCTAAAGAAAAAGCACTTAAGGGACTTTACGGCAAATTCTAAAAATCTAGAAAATAAAAATAAGCTACGGCAAAAACTATGTCTTAAAACTAGCTACGAACGAAAAATATACAAATATTACGCTAAAACAAATGAAAAGATACAAAATATAAAAATAAACTTAAAGTTATAAAAATTATTTATTTTTATAAAAATATTATTTTTATATTATTTATTTTATAAAAGTATTAATTTATATATATATTTAATAATACTAATTAATATTTAAAATACAAATTAATTTAAAAACTAAAACTAAATATTAATATTAAATATAAATCTAATTAAGTTTTAATAATAATAATTAAATTATACTCGTAATAAATGCCAAATTAGGGTTCTGGGTGCGTCTGTCAGGGTGGCTCCGCGAGTCGTGGAGTTTTAAGCCTGCAAACTTCGCGAGTCGTGGAGTTTGCATTTTCGGTTTTTTTTTTTTAAATTTTATATTGTTTTTCTAAAATGATATATAAATATATTTATACAAAAATAAATTAAAAATATAGCGTTTCGCCGATTCCCCGGCAGCGGCGCCAAAAACTTGATGTGTGCAGCGGGGTGTACGAAATAGTATTAATTTAAATACGAAATATGACGAAATATTACACAAGTTTTAATTATTTATTTATAAAATGGATATACCTAAACCTTGCTACAACACTATAGGCAGTGTACCTAATCGTAGAGTAGTATAGTTTTTAGTAAGTCCGGTTCGTTCCACAGGAAGATGGCTTATTTCACACTATATTTTAAATAACTATATTTGTACAAAATATATATAATTATATATTACAATTATTATTATTATAAAAGGGGGTTTACCGTTTAATGACTGGTTTGTCGATTTTATATTTTAAGCGAAGCGTATAGTAAATGACGATATTTAAATAACGATAAAATAAATAACAATAATTAAAATGACAATAAATAAAAGTACGAGGAAATATGAAATAAAATATATTATGCTTATTTAAGCTTCCGTAACCATGATGTTTGACATTTTGATTATTTATTACCCTGGGTTAATTGTCCTTCGTCCTGGATTATTTGATAAGTCCATCTGGTTTTTGTCCATAACGGTCCATCAGTCATAAATATAAAGTGCGAGTGTCCTCGTCAAATTATCCTTATGTCCGAAGTCAAATATTCCAACTAATTGGGGACTTAAACTGTAACAAGATTTTAATACTTTGTTTAATAATTACACCAGGTTATCGACTGCGTGTAACCCAAGGTTTTAATACTTTGTTATCAATTATGCCAAGTGTCCTTGTACATAATTTCACCCCTGTTTTAATAATTCTAGTGACTATTAATCCATTTCAGTGTCCGGTTAAATGAACTATTATTCGTACATATAAATACCCCGCCCATCGTATCCGATCGAGTGTATATGGTTATTTATAGGGACGTCCAATTGTAAATCTTTATATTAAAATTAACAAACTATCATTTAGTTAAACAAATATAAAGCCCATTAATAGCCCATAGTCTAATTTCCACAAGTGTCGTTCTTTTGTCCAAACCCCAATTATGGTACAAAGCCCAATTACCCCGTCTTTAATATTTAGTCTAACATCATGATTACTTTGGCTCAAATAAGCATAATAATAACTTAAGTACGAGACATTAATTTAAAAAGGAGAACATAACTTACATTGAGTATTTATCGCGTAGTGTTACACGGACAAAATTTCGACTTCAAAAACCCGTAAAATAACCTTTACATAACCCGAACTAATCTAATATAAAATTACCCTTTACTATATATATATAATATATATATATATATATATATATATATATATATATATATATATATATATATATATTATATATATATATTTATTATTTATTACAGAGTATTATTATTATTATTTATTTATATTTTTAAAACTGCAGAAGCTCGTGGCCTTTTATAGGCATTTTGGAATCTGGCTGCTCCGCGAGTCGTGGATTTTTTGGCCTTCAAACTCCGCGAGTCGTGGAGATTGATTTTTCAGCTCACAATTTTTTGGATCTTAGCTTGTCGACGTAATTAAATAATAATATAATATATAAATAATTTTAAGAATTATTTAAATATTATATTTTATTTATGTGCATAGTTGACTTGTAATTTTTGGTCCATTGCGTCGGGCGTTGATAGTTGGCTCGGGTACCGGTTCCGGATTTTCGAACGTCCTTTCGTATAATTTAATATCTTGTACTTCGCGTTTTGTAACTTGTACTCTTGTCATTTTTAGACGTTTCTTATCAATAAATTGTACCACTTGGATTGTATCTTGTACATTTGAGCTTTTTGGTCATTTGCGTCTTCAAATCTTCGTTTTCGCCTTTTGTCTTCGCACTTATTTAATATAAACGATTACAACTTAAAATAGGACAATTACAACTAAATAATTTATATATTGGGAGGATATTGCTACTAAATATATGTTCATTTGGAGCACTATCACATATTCAAACTTTGATTCAATTTCTACAACTATAACAATCTTATTTCGAGTGAAAATCTTACTTGAACTGTTTTCGTGTCATGATTCTGCTTCAAGAACTTTCAAGCCATCCAAGGATCCTTTGAAGCTAGATCCATTTTTCTCATTTCCAGTAGTTTTATCCAGAAAACTTGAGGTAGTAATGATGTTCATAACATCATTCGATTCATACATATAAAGCTATCTTATTCGAAGGTTTAAACTTGTAATCACTAGAACATAGTTTAGTTAATTCTAAACTTGTTTGCAAACAAAAGTTAATCCTTCTAACTTGACTTTTAAAATCAACTAAACACATGTTCTATATCTATATGATATGCTAACTTAATGATTTAAAACCTGGAAACACGATGAACACCATAAAATCGGATATACGCCGTCGTAGTGAAACCGGGGGCTGTTTTGGTTTGGATAATTAAAAACTATGATAAACTTTGATCTAAAAGTTGTTCTTCTGGGAAAATGATTTTTTATATGAACATAAAACTATATCCAAAAATCTTGGTTAAACTCAAAGTGAAAGTATGTTTTTCAAAATGGTCATCAAGATGTTGTTCTTTCGACGGAAATGACTACCTCTTTAGTAATTGACATGTAACTTAAATTTTCGACTATAAACCTATACTTTTTCTGTTTGGATTCTTAAATTAGAGTTAAATATGAAACCATAGCAATTTGATTCACTCAAAACGGATTTAAATTGAAGAAGTTATGGGTAAAACAAGATTGGATATTTTTGATCTTTTTAGCTACGGGAAATGTTTAACAAATCTATACAAATCATATCCTAGCTAACTTATATTGTATTATACATGTATTCTAATATATTATGTAATCTTGGGATACTATATACACGTATGCAAATGTTTTGACATATCATATCGACCCATGTATATATATTATTTGGAACAACCATAGACACTCTATATGCAGTAATGTTGGAGTTAGCTATACAGGGTTAAGGTTGATTCTAAAAATATATATACTTTGAGTTGTGATCTAGCCTGAGACGTGTATACACTGGGTCGTGGATTGATTCAAGATAATATATATCGATTTATTTCTGTACATCTAACTGTGGACAACTAGTTGTAGGTTACTAACGAGGACATCTGACTTAATACACTCAAATCTTTAAAACATAATAAAAATGGTTGTAATTATATTTTGATCATACTTTGATATATATGTACATATTTGTATAGGTTCGTGAATCGATTCGTGGCCAAGTCTTATTTCCGAGGAAGAAAATATCTGTGAAAGTGAGTTATAGTCCCACTTTTAAAATATAATATTTTTGGGATGAGAATACATGCAGGTTTTATAAATGATTTACAAAATAGACACCAGTACGTGAAACTACATTCTATGATTGAATTATCGAAATCGAATATGCCCCTTTTTATTAAGTCTGGCAATCTAAGAATTAGGGAACAGACACCCTAATTGACGCGAATCCTAAAGATAGATCTATTGGGCCTAACAAACCCCATCCAAAGTACCGGATGCTTTAGTACTTCGAAATTTATATCATATTCGAAGGGTGTCCCGGAATGATGGGGATATTCTTATATATGCATCTTGTTAATGTCGGTTACCAGGTGTTCACCATATGAATGATTTTTATCTCTATGTATGGGATGTGTATTGAAATATGAAATCTTGTGGTCTATTGTTACGATTTGATATATATAGGTTAAACCTATAACTCACCAACATTTTTGTTGACGTTTAAAGCATGTTTATTCTCAGGTGAATATTAAGAGTTTTCGCTGTTGCATACAAAAATAAGGACAAGATTTGGAGTCCATGTTTGTATGATATTGTGTAAAAACTGCATTCAAGAAACATATGTCGATGTAATATATTTCTATTGTAAACCATTATGTAATGGTCGTGTGTAAACAGTATATTTTAGATTATCATTATTTGATAATCTACGTAATGTTTTTAAAACCTTTATTGATAAAATAAAGGTTATGGTTGTTTTAAAAATGAATGTAGTCTTTGAAAAATGTCTCATATAGAGGTCAAAACCTCGCAACGAAATCAATTAATATGGAACGCTTATAATCAATATGAACGGGACATTTCAACAATAATAATAATGATAGTACTAATATTGATAATAATAATAATAGTATTAATAATTCTATAAATGATAATATATAATAAATTTCATAATAATGATAATAATAGTAGTCTTTAATAAAATGAATAATTTAATAGTAATGGCAACGAAAATAATGATTTTGATAATAATACCTAATATTTAGTAATAATAATAATAATTATAACAATCTTATTATTAGTAGTAATTTTAATGATAATACTTTTGTTAATAAAAATTCTAATTGTTACAATACTAATATATAATGTCAAATGTTAATTCTAATACTAACAATAATGATACTTAATAATAATAATGATAATACCTATAATACTAATTATAATGATAATTCTAATGATTATAATGATAATACTAATATTACTAGTAATACTTTTAACAATAATAATACTAATAACCATGATACTTGTATAGGAATAAAAATAATAATAATCATAATCATAAATAATAATAATAATAATAATAATAATAATAATAATAATAATAATAATAATAATAATTATGATAATGATAATAATAATAATAATAATAATAATAATAATAATAATAATAATAATAATAATAATAATAATAATAATAATAATAATAATAATAACTTTAAAAATAAAGACTACCTTTAAGAGCTATTTAAAAAAAAATATGTTCCAGTCTAGGATTGAACTCGAGACCCCTCGCTAACCCGCAAACACCCTAAACCATCGACCCATGTGCTTTTTATCTGTTTTATTACCATCTTAAAATCTTTTAACCCGTTTACTCGTATCATCTTCTTCCCCATTCCAATAATTCGATTCAGAGGGGTAATCGTTTATCAAAGCAATTGTTTTAGGTTCTAAATTAGAGACATGAAACGAACAAACCTGTGATTTTAATTTATCATTCACGAAAAAAAATAAAACAGAAGTGAAGAACAGATCACTGTTCGATTAAACATAAATATGAAACTTAAATCCCATTTTTGAAATATAGATCATTTTGGATAAAATTTATAACATGAAATAAGTTTTAAATCGATCATGAAAACTTTCTGGATTGTCAATTTTACTCAAAACCTAAAAAACGAAATCAAATTTTGTGAAGATCAAATCGTTTGACTTCTGAATATTAACTTTGACTTTTAAAAATTGGAGCTCGATAAGGAAAATTGGATATTGAATCTTTCCAGTTAGTTTAAATACCAGATTCCTAACATAAATGCATTAACACATTTTTGAAATTGTTTTGAAATCAGACATCTTGAATTTATCTTTCAAGAACAGAGGTTATTGAATAAAATAAGAAAATTTTGATTACATTAAAATTCGATTCTGAAAAAAAAATATACTGTAACTGATAAAGAGAATGAAGAAGACGAATTTAATTCATCAGTATGTTTGAGGAATCGAAGGGTTTATAATGAGGAAGGGGTCGACGGGATTAATTAACTCAGTGAAAAAATAAAAATAAAAATAAAGTAAAACTGGATATAGATTGATAACGAATTTTTGTTGTGTTCCTAAAATTGTAATCTTTGATTCATACTAATTTGATACAGAAAACCAATCTAACACAGTATGATAGTAATAGGTACCGAATCCAACTTCTGTTTTATCGATTTTCTTTTAACTAAATAATATTAATAATAATTTTATTAATAATAAATACTAATAATACTGATTTATTATTAATACTAATAATTTTGTTAATTATCATAATAATGGTTAGAATATAATGATACTAAAAATAAAAAAAATAATTATATTATTAATGATAACAATAATAAATCTTGTTATTTTCTATTAATAACAACTATGATATGAAATTAATAATAATAATATGATAGTATAGTTAATAACAATAATGATAATCATAATAATACTAATAATAACATAACAAATTACATGTAATAAGTTTTCATATTTGTTATTCTAGTGATACTAATAATACTAATAATTATTGTAATAATAATATAATAACCATAATTTAATTTGTAGTTATATATTCATTTGTAAGTAAATTTGAGATATATCTTATTAACTATATAATTATTTATATATATCCTATGCTAACATTTATTGGATATTGAATATTTATATATTATAATATGATAATAATTATTAACAGAAATCATATATATATACATATAAATTCATAATAACATCATGTATATGTTTATACATATTTATTTTAATTGTACATATATTCTTTTTATTATTTTATATTTTTAATTCTAATTTAATGGAAATGTATTTTCTTTATTCAAATATTATATATACCCTTATTTATATTTTTATATAAATATATTTACATTTGTATTTATATACAATTGTTCGTGAATCGTCGGGATTAATCAAAGGTCAAATGTATACATGAACACAGTTTAAAGTTTTTGATACTTCAACATTACAGAGTTTGCTTATCGTGTCGATTTCAGATTAAAATCAAGTTTAAATTTGGTCAGAAATTTTCGGGTCGTCACAGTACCTACCCGTTAAAGAAAGTTCGTCCCGAAATTTGATCGAGGTGGTCATGGCTAACACTAAAAATGTTTTCATGACAAATATGAGTTGATAGATATAGATTTATCATTGTTGGGTAATATGAATAAGACAATTCGATTACTCGAAGCGTATGAGTGAAGTTATCACAAAAGGTCATGATGAAGAAATGGAGATTTTTCATAACTTTTGACGTAGTCACGATTGAATTCCGGAATTCAAGGGATTTAAAGAAAATCTTCGAAATCTAAAAGATTTGATTCTTTTGTGAATAAGGAGATTAAGATTTCTATAATTAAATACGGTGATCTGCCTCGATTACTCTGTCGGATATTTCCATTATAAATTAAACTCTTCCGTTCCATTATTCTCACCATTCCTATACTTTCTTTCTTAGTTCATACATCCAAAAGATTGTGAAAATGCTTAGTCCAGTTCTGATCCTTGTCCTTATCCTGATTATCGCAACAATCATTCTACTTTTCTAACTTCCACCGGAGGAATCTGTTTTCTTCTACTTCACCCTTGGGGTTGTAGTGTTTTTAATTCTCCCGTGTCTTTATGTTGTGATAAACATCGATATATACGGTTTGTAATTTATGTGTTATTATTAGACTTTATATTCTCCTTTATATTTCGGAGCTTCATGCTTTTGTTTTTTTTTTTCTTTTTTCGACTTTAAGTCAAGCGAATAATGGTCCAGAATTCATAGGTATGGAGTTTTGAATTATCATAATATACAAGGTAAAAAGGAAAGGTAGTAGTACGATTTAATTTGTTAAATTACCAGTGTCACTGAGAATAGAACTATCAAGAATATACTTTCTTGATATGTTTAAGCAGAATGAAAGAGCTGTGTAACATGGCACATGATGACGTTATGATCTGTGAATCATTACATTCCATTAGAAACTCAGCATGACTTACTGTAATATAATCATGTTGATCAAGTGTCATTATATTATACTAACTCATGCATCAATTTCAAACACTACTTCAAAATCATTCATAATTCAAACTCGAATATTAAAGAAATTTAGAAACTAAAGTAGTTTCCTTTATGATATAATATAGATAGCACGAAGAGTTAAATAATTTCGGACGAGAATATTTATGAAAATATCTTCAGAAATATTGAAGATATTTATGATGATATTTTGGAATTTCTAAGTTCGATGGTTGATGAAGAAAGATTTTTCGCAAGATTTTAACATGAGTACGGAGCAAGATATTCGTTGAAGGTTTCATCGGATCCAGAATTACCTGGATTCTTTGAATATATGGTATGGTCCTTGTATTTGTCCTTGGTCTCCTTCATGGTTTGCTCAATCTGTTTTTCAGTACCAAATTTTCTATCAAGCTTTCCTAACACTCCCTTCTTTATCATCAAACTTTTGGCCATTTAGACCATCTAATATTTTTCTGTTTCCTCTGCATTTAATGCTACGATATCTGAATAATCGGTTATCAATCCGAGGTGGTTTCAGGAGAATTGTGTTTTTAGATGATTAAACGCTGATGGTAATATGGTGGAATATGAAAGGTTCCCCGGTAATAATAAAAGAGCACGCACATATCTCAAGGTTATAATAAGGTTGTTTCGAACGAAAAGTTGAAGTTGATTTGCTGGAGCTGTGACAAAATTGGCTAATTTGGAAAGAGATTGAAAAGTTGTTTTCGGTAATAATAACGCTAAGGGATTAGCACGGCTACGCGTTAAACATTTACTCAGTTCCCGAGAGTTTTCAGGTGCATAACTACACGCATCAATCTTTTCTTCCGTAGATGAAGTGCGGTTGGTTCATCCTCTCAATTAAGGTGTTTTCAAGAATCATGAAAGGTTTGAACGCAGATTGTAATCGTCAAGATACAAATGAGGTTTAAGATGAAATCAAGTGGCAACTTGAAGAGATGTTTAGTTTCATATGTTATAATCAATATTTTAATTCATTTTAATTGTCCAATGTTATTAGTCCACAGTCGATAGTCCACAGTTAACAGTCCAATAATTCATATATAGTTTAATATATAATATTCAAATTAATTAATACGTATCGTGACCCGTGTACATGTCTCAGACTCGATCACAACTCAAACTATATATATTATTGTAGAATCAACCTCAACCCTGTATATCCAACTCCAGCATTACTGCATATAGAGTGTCTATGGTTATTCCAAATAATATATATAGATGCGTCGATATGATATGTCAAAACCTTGTATACGTGTCCCGATATTTAAAGTGCTTAAAATAAATAACAGAAATTAAATGACGATAAATAAAATTGCGAGAATTAAAATTGCGATAAATAAAATGCGATAAATAAATTGCGAGAAATAAAAGGTAATACGGAATTAACAGTTAGCTAGGAACAGTTAGCTAGGAACAGTTAGCGTGGATTCTTAACAATTTTTTTTCATAATTAATTTGTCTGTTTCTAACAAATTTTATTTTGTCAAATGTTTTCTTCATTATGCCACTTGTTGGATTCTGATAAGTCAAAATCCAAATATGAAATTGAATGAAAATGGTTATTCTGTGGTGAATGGATTCGTATATCTGTGGATGTAAGTAGGATAGTAAATGACTGTTGAATCAGATTCGAAGAATGTACAGTGTAATTTAATAATGTGAAAACTAAATATTTCTCGGGTATTACCTACCCGTTAAAATATTTTCACCATTATCAGTTTGTACAAAAGAATTTTTAATTACAATCTTTATGAAAATATATATACATACATATTTTCTTCAGATGTAATCATGGATTTAATGAGTATATAATATTAAACTCATTTGGTTTACCGTCAAAACTAGAATACACAATCTCTATAACATTAGAGATTACATAATCGCCATGAAGAACGAAGATATTTGATGTAGAACGATACGTAGAACGATGATTATACTTGAGGTACAGAATGAGATGTTGAAGCATGGATTGTTGATGGTACTGGTGCCGATGATGTTGTTGAAGCTGGTAAATTTTGCACCATATTCTCCAAAAATCATTACTCAGGCGCGAAGTTTGTTGACTTCTTCGATTACTCCAGGATGATTTTCGGTCAGAACGAGCGAATGAATAAGGTTTAGAATTGTGGATAGAATATAATCGTGAAGAAATACTCTGGAAATAAGTGTGGAAATGGTGTTTCGAATGGGTTCGCCGGTAAATGTTTCAGGTTCTTCACCAAGAGGTGAATTCGGTTGGTGGAAGGGATCGCCTTCTTCGCGTCTCCATTGATTAAGTAGACTACTAACCCATCTCCAATTCATCCAGAATAGATGATGACTAATTGATTGATTCATTCTGATTACACTGCTTTCGGAGCTCGAGTGGAAATCCATATCGGAATAGCTATCGGAATAACTATCGGAATAGCTATCGAAATCTGAGGAACTCGAACTGGTTGAGGGATTCATCTCGTATGACCAGATGAAGTATTTTTGGTATGAAATAGATTATAGGATGTAGATTAGTACCCTGCAATACATAATTTACATATGCATATATAATACTAAAATCCCATAAGTTACGGAGAATCTACGGAAGCTGTCAGGCAAAGGTAATAATAATAGATACACTAAGATATGAATTTATCTATACACTATCTATGCAATAGAGGCAGTAAGCCGTGTCTAGACTTTAAGGATGATAAGCAAATAATTTCTTAAGGATGATAAGCAGATGATTTTCGACTAGAAATGATAAACAAAACTTTTGACATGCAGACACGGTCGAAGTCCAGACTCATTAATGCATCCTAACAACTACTAGTTAGACACACTAATGCAAGACCTGGTTCGCTAAGATCTCCGCTCTGATACCAACTTTCATAACCCGTCTTAATCCATCTGGACAAAGTCCATATCGATTATAAACGATTCACAATAGTTGATTACATCGCGAGGTTCATGACCTCTATATGATACATTTTTACAAATATTGCATTCGTTTTTAAAAGACGAACTTTCTTTACATTGAAAGTTGACGGCAAGCATACTATTTCATAATACCTCCAACTATAATTGACTTAATAATAATCTTGATGAACTCGACGACTCGAATGCAACGTCTTTTGAAATATGTCATGAATGACTCCAAGTAATATCTCTAATATGAGCAAATTCACAACGGAAGATTTCTTTCATACGTGAGAATAAACATGCTTTCAAGTGTCAACCAAAAGGTTGGTGAGTTCATACGTTTATCATAAAATAATAAAATTCATCATTTTGATAGACCACAAGATTTAAATCCTGCATGGTACAAATGGGCCCGAATCCTATACCCACCTGTAATGTACATGCGATATCTTTTAAATACAGTACACATTTATCGTGTACGAAATCATCTTTCATAAATCTTAGTAACCGTACACATATCTTGTGCACAAAAATAACATACACATAACCTGTGTATAAAATCATTCTCTCGATACATAATATTCACTTTTCATTTCTTTTATAGCTGGCTTAGTAACCGACCTTAACATATAATGCGCATAATAATATCCCCAAAACAGAACATCTCGTCTGTATAATAATCATATAAACTTCGAAGTACTAAACACCACGCCCACTAGCCCTTCCGTCTAGTGAACATTCTGGGTGGGGGTGTTAAACCCGGTAGCTACCTTTAGGATTCGCGTGAATTAGGCGTGCACTAATTCTCAAAATTAGTGATGTTCCCTAATTCTTAGGTTACCAAGCAATAATAATCAGGGGGAAAATATTCATATCAATTGTGGCAATTATCACGTCCACATAATTCAATGGTGGCAATTATCACGTCCACATAATTCATTCGAGGAATGTTTTGCTTGTGTCTATCTCGTCAAACATTTATAAAAGAATTTCATGTATTCGCAGTTCAAAATGTATTTCAAAAGCATTTAATAAAGCAGTTGTAAAAGTAGCGCATGTATTTTTAGTCCCAAAAATGTAAAGAGTAAAAGGGAATCAAATGAACTCACCTAATGTATTTTGTAGTAAAAATACATATGACTATATTGAACAACTGAACAATGCAGGGTTGGCCTCGGATTCACTAACCTATATCATTTGTATATTTATTAATATACATAATGGTAATTGAACAAATATATATAAGTTTATTAGTTATATCCTTTTTATATTAAATATATATATATATATATATATATATATATATATATATATATATATATATATATATATATGTTTCATATATTCATTTTGTACATAAAAAGATATTTAAATTTTTGTTATGTGATATGTATTAAATATATTTATATAAATATCATTCATTTGTTAAAGTAGTATTTTAAGATAATATTTTAAGTGATGACAATAATAATAATGATAGTACTAATATTGATAATAATAATAATAATAGTATTAATAATTCTATAAATGATAATATATAATAAATTTCATAATAATGATAATAATAGTAGTCTTTAATAAAATGAATAATTTAATAGTAATGGCAACGAAAATAATGATTTTGATAATAATACCTAATATTTAGTAATAATAATATTAATTATAGCAATCTTATTATTAGTGGTAATTTTAATGATAATACTTTTGTTAATAAAAATTCTAATTGTTACAATACTAATATTTAATGTCAAATGTTAATTCTAATACTAACAATAATGATACTTAATAATAATAATAATGATAATACCTATAATACTAATTATAATGATAATTCTAATGATTATAATGATAATACTAATATTACTAGTAATACTTTTAACAATAATAATACTAATAACCATGATACTTATACAGGAATAATAATAATAATCATTATCATAAATAATAATAACAATAATAATAATAATAATAATAATAATAACTTTAAAAATAAAGACTACCTTTAAGAGCTATTTTAAAAAAAATATGTTCCAGTCTAGGATTGAACTCGAGACCCCTCGATAACCCGCAAACACCCTAAACCATCGACCCATGTGCTTTTTATCTGTTTTATTACCATCTTAAAATCCTTTAACCCGTTTACTCGTATCATCTTCTTCCCCATTCCAATAATTCGATTCAGAGGGGTAATCGTTTATCAAAGCAATTGTTTTAGGTTCTAATTTAGAAACATGAAACGAACAAACGTGTGATTTTAATTTATCATTCACGAAAAAAAATAAAACAGAAGTGAAGAACAGATCACTGTTCGATTAAACATAAATATGAAACTTAAATCCCATTTTTGAAATATAGATCGTTTTGGATAAAATTTATAACATGAAATAAGTTTTAAATCGATCATGAAAACTTTCTGGATTGTCAATTTTACTCAAAACCTAAAAACGAAATCAAATTTTGTGCAGATCAAATCGTTTGACTTTTGAATATTAACTTTGACTTTTAAAAATTGGAGCTCGATAAGGAAAATTGGATATTGAATCTTTCCAGATAGTTTAAATACCAGATTCCTAACATGAATGCATTAACACATTTTTGAAATTGTTTTGAAATCAGACATCTTGAATTTATCTTTCAAGAACAGAGGTTATTGAATAAAATAAGAAAATTTTGATTACATTAAAATTCGATTCTAAAAAAAAATACTGTAACTGATAAAGAGAATGAAGAAGACGAATTTAATTCATCAGTATATTTGAGGAATCAAGGGTTTATAATGAGGAAGGGGTCGACAGGATTAATTTACTCAGTCATAAAATAAAAAAAAATAAAGTAAAACTGGATATAGATTGATAACGAATTTTTGTTGTGTTCCTAAGATTGTAATCTTTGATTCGTACTAATTTGATATAGAAAACCAATCTAACACAGTATCATAGTAATAGGTACCGAATCCAACTTCTATTTTATCGATTTTCTTTTAACTAAATAATATTAATAATAATTTTATTAATAATAAATACTAATAATACTGATTTATTATTAATACTAATAATTTTGTTAATTATCATAATAATGGTTAGAATATAATGATACTAAAAATAAAATAAAAAAATTATATTATTAATTATAACAATAATAAATCTTGTTATTTTCTATTAATAGCAACTATGATACGAAATTAATAATAATAATAATATGATAGTATAGTTAATAATAATAATGATAATTATAATAATACTAATAATAACATAACAAATTACATGTAATAAGTTTTCATATTTGTTATTCTAGTGATACTAATAATACTAATAATTATTGTAATAATAATATAACAACCATAATTTAATTTGTAGTTATATATTCATTTGCAAGTAAATTTGATATATATCTTATTAACTATATAATTATTTATATATATCCTATGCTAACATTTATTGGATATTGAATATTTATATATTATAATATGATAATAATTATTAACAGAAATCATATATATACATATAAATTCATAATAACATCATGTATATGTTTATACATATTTATTTTAATTGTACATATATTCTTTTTATTATTTTATATTTTTAATTCTAATTTAATGGAAATGTATTTTCTTTATTCAAATATTATATATACCCTTATTTATATTTTTATATAAATATATTTACATTTGTATTTATATACAATTGTTCGTGAATCATCGGGATTAATCAAAGGTCAAATGTATACATGAACACAGTTCAAAGTTTTTGATACTTCAACATTACAGAGTTTGCTTATCGTGTTGATTTCAGATTAAAATCAAGTTTAAATTTTGTTGGAAATTTCCGGGTCGTCACAACTTCTATCTGCATAATAATTCATTCGAGGAATGTTTTGCCTGTGTCTATCTCGTCAAACATTTATAAAAGCATTTCATGTATTCTCAGTTCAAAATATATTTCAAAAGCATTTAATAAAGCAGTTATAAAAACAGCGCATGTATTCTCAGTCCCAAAAATGTAAAGAGTAAAAGGGAGCAAATGAACTCACTATACGATATTTTGTAGTAAAAATATGCATACGACGGAACTGAACAATACAGGGTTGGACTTGGATTCACGAACCTATATATATATATATATATATATATATATATATATATATATATATATATATATATAGATTAATGCATATAATGTTAATCGAACAAATTTATATATATATGTTATTTTAGTAACTTATATGTTTCATTAATAATTTAATTAACTTTATTTATCTTATATACTTTAGATAAATAATTACTATTTATTATAAAACTATTAATATAGTAATTTTATATGTCATAAATATATTTTTCTTATATATATATATATATAATATTTATTTAGTAAATTAATAATAATAATCTTAATAGTAATATTGAAAATGAAAATTTTGATAATAATAGTAGTCATTTTGTTTGTAGTAATAATAATACTGTAATAATAATAATATTAATGATAATAATAATGATAATGTAAATAAAATTATATAAAAATCATGTTAATGAAAATAATAATAATGATAACAAATATGATAGTTTTAATAATAATGATATTGATAAAAATAATAATAATTCTAATAATAATAATAATTATAATGATAAGTAAAATCTTAATACTTATAATAATATTGATAATGATAAAAATAATAATAATTCTAATGATAGAAATAATTTTATTAATAATAATAATAATAATAATAATAATAATAATAATAATAATAATAATAATAATAATAATAATAATAATAATAATAATAATAGTAAAAGAAGACTACCTTTAAAAATTTTCCCAAAATAACAAATGCCTTAGACAGGGCTCGAACCCCCGACCTCTCGTTCCACGCAAACACCCCTAACTGTCCCTCTGTTTTCGTTTTTCTGATTTTATTCCCAGCTTAATTTATTTAACCCATGTTTTACTAGTCCACTAAAATAACCCACCTATTTGATTAATTGTTTTCAAAAGCCCAATACAACTCAACAAATCACGGCCCAATCTTCCTTCGGCCCAACAACGATTTCATAAAGCCAATTATTCACAAGCCCGATTTTAAAAAATTGTGTTCGGTTTGATCCTGTTTGTGAGAGAATAGAAAGGAAACAACAATAATGGGATTTCTGTGGTGGTTTATAATCGAACAAAAAAAAAATCTATGCAGCCGTAGTAATAACACCAACGATATAACAATGGATGTTTGGTTTTTAGTTTTGGAATCGAACATAACCAGAAGAAACACTTGAGCAACAGCAGCCTGATATGGTTAAAACAGAAAAATGGCAGACGTACAGTAGCTGTAGCACACTCCTGGTTCGTTTTGGGTTTCGGTTTAGATAAAAATTGAATAAATAGAAACAGTAGTTAACAACATGAAGGTTCGAACATAGAACAAAAACATAAACGATAGTGGGTTTGAGTTTAGTTTCAACCGAAAAGTAGCAGCTAAATATTGAACAATTGGTGATGGTTATGGACTTCTGGTGATCGAATAGGGTGGTGTTTGGGTCACATTCAAAGTGAAAATAGAAGGCGAACTGTAGTAGCAAAAAGGCAGGAAGTAACGAGTTGTTCATGGTGGTTGTCGGATACCCTTATTATTCACAGTCACCATCATCGTCATTACTCTTTATTTGTATCATCATTATCTACCATATACTTCCTTCGAACTCGGCTAAAAAGAAAAGAATAGAAGCAGTCGCTGCTGCAAGGTAAATGGGAAATGTTTCGGCCCAATACAAACATAAACTTAACTACCCAAAAAGGAAAACATGAATACGGCCCCAAAATGAAAAGGGAACTCGGCAAAAATAAAAACAGCCCAACAAGAAGTTAATTTCGACCCACTTAACAAGTCCAATAACATTTGTGACATGTTTAATGGATACATTCATTGTGGCCGATAGAAAAAAAAACGAAAAAGCATGAGTGAGGTTGTAGTGTTTCCTTTTTCTTTTGTTTACTCGACAGAAGCCTTTCAGAGAGGGAAAAGCAGTAGTAGTCACAGTGGTTCGTAGTTGAAGTAACAGAGAATTAGAAAGCATAAGTTTCGATGGTGCTTGGGTTCTAGATGGAAAACAGAAAATGATATATATAAAGATAAAGAAAATGGTGATCATGGTGGTGTAATGGTGTAGATGGCTCACGATGATGGGTTATGTTGGTTGCTAATTCGAAACAGAATCCAAGCAAATAGAGGTGGTGTTAGGAGGTTTGCGGGGTGGCGTTTGGTTGAGAGTTAAAGTGGATGGTCATGGTGGTGGTGAAGGCTTGGTTCGACTAACCACCGAAAGAAAGGGACATGAAAGAAAAGAGAACGCATGTGGTTGTCGAGGTAGTGAAAGGTGGTTTGGGTGATGAGGGTGGTGATTTATTAAGGTGATGGCGGATTATGGTCAACACATGAGAAGGGTACACGAGGGTTGGAGTTTAAGTGGTGAGGTTGTGAATCTGGGTGTTCATATATATACACATACATATAGGTAATTATATATATAAATATAATATAATTAACTAACATGAATCCAAAATTTAAATAGTAATCGAAATAGTAATTCAATTCAAACAATTGATAAATCAGTTAACCAAATAGTCCTCAATAGTTAGCAGCCAACAAATTTAGAATTATGCACCGACAGTTTCCACGGACTATTAAATCGTACTCCGTTGCTAAATCAGTGGCGGATAAAAAGGTCTCAGAAAAATTCCATATTTTTAAATTAAGTATATTTATTTATTTTGGTCATTATGGTATAAAATTTGGTCATTAATTATTAAATAAAAATTACATTAATTATTCACTCCCAACCCCAAGTAAAATATCAAAAGTTTTAAAATTTAACAAATAGTTCCTAAATACATTTTTTTAATAAGTCTATAATTTGCAAAACTCATTTTCGGATCATCGTTTATTTTAAAATCATATAAGTTCGAATTTAACTTGTTTAATATCAATCGGAACATCAAACGAGTATTACAATCATTTAATATTTATTTTAAATATACCTTATTTATATATATGGATATATTTTAAATAATAAATATTATAATATCCTATTTTTACTTTATTAATTTTAATAACAACAACATGTAATACTTTATATTTCAAATTATTATTTATATATATATATAAACACATATCTATTTACAATTAATTGTTTATGAATCGTCGAGAATGGTCGAAGGTCAATTGAATATATGAAACTGCTCAAAAAATTTTAGACTCAACCTAACAGACTTTGCTTATCATGTCGAAATCATATAAAGATTAAGTTTAAATTTGGTCGAAAATTTTCGGGTCGTCGCAGTACCTACCCGTTAAAGAAATTTCGTCCCGAAATTTGATCGAGGTCGTCATGGCTAACAATAAAAATGTTTTCTTGACGATTATGAGATGATAACTAGATTTTTATTACCATTGAGTAATAAGGATAAAATAATTTGATTATTTTTAAAGTACGAGTGAAGCTATCACAAAAGATTGAGATAGAGATTTAACTTTTGACGTAGTCATGATGGATTTCTGGAATTCTAGGGATCTAACAAAATTTTCGGAATCTATATCAGATTTAATTCTTTGGTAAATAGGAAAATTAGGATCCTCTTTGGTTAAATGCGATAATTTGTCTTGATTGCTTTATCGGATATTTCACTATAAATCCACCCTCTTTGTTTCCTTTAAATTTTGGAGTTCTATCCTTTTGTTTTCTCTTCCTGACTTTAAGTTAAGCAAACAATAGTCCAGAATTCGTAGGTATGAAGTTTCGAATGAACATGACTAACGTTCTAAGAGCGAAATTATAATAGTACGATCTTGATTGGTTAAATTACCAGAATTCAAGAGAAAAGATAGAACTATCAGGAAAATATGTTCTTGATATGTATATAGATTAGATAGAATGTAAGAGTCGTGTAACATGACACATGATGACGTTATGATCTGTGAATCATCACGTTCCATTAGAAATTCAGCATGACTTACCGTAATATAATCACGTTGATCAAGTGTCATTATATTATACTAACTCATGCATCAATTTCCAACACTACTTCAAAATCATTCATAAATTTAAATTTGAATTTTTCTGAATTTAGAAACTAAAGCAGTTTCCTTTCTGATGTAACACTGATAGCGTGAAGAGATAAATGATGTCGGACAAGAGTATTTATGAAGATATCTTCAGAAATATTGAAGATATTTATGATGATATTTTGGAATTTCTAAGTTCGAAAGTTGATGAAGAAAAATTTTCCGCAAGATTTTAACATGACTTCGGAGCAAGATATTCTCTAAAGATTTTATTGGATCTAAAATTACCTAAATTCTTTGAATATAGGGTTTGGTCCTTGTATTTGTCCTTGGTCTCCTTCAGGGTTAGCTCAATTCGGTTTTTCAGTACTAAATTTTCTATCGAGCGTTCCTAACCTTCCATTCGTTGTTATCAACTTTTGGCCGTTTAGACCATCTACAATTTTGCTGTTTCCTTTGCATTTAATGCTACCATATCTGCATCATCGGTTATCAATCCGAGGTGGTTCCAAGAGAATTGTGTTTTTAGATGATTAAACGCTGATGGTAATATGGTGAAATATAAAAGGTTTCCCGACAACAATAAAAAAGCACGCATATATGTCAAGGTTATAATAAGGTTGTTTCGAACGAAAAGTCGAGGTTGACTTGCTGGAGCTGTGCCAAATTTTGCTACTTTGAAAGGGATTACCAAGTTATTTTGGGTAATAATAACACTAAAGGAAGTAGCACAGCTACGTGTTAAACGTTTACTCAGTTTCTGAGTGTTTTTCAGGTGCATAACTACATGCATCAATCTTTTCTTCCCTAGATGAAATACGGTTGATTCATCCTCTCGATTGAGGTGTTTTCAAGATTCATGAAAGGTTTGAACGCAGATTATAATCGTCAAGATACAAATGAGGTTTAAGATGAAATCAAGTGACAAACTTGAAGAAAGGTTTAGTTTCATATGTTATAATCAATATTTTAATTCATTTTAATTGTCCAATGTCATTAGTCCATAGTTAGGAGTCTACAATTAGTAGTTCAACAATTCATATATAGTTTAATATATAATATTCGAATTAATTAATACATGTCGTGACCCGTTATATACATGTCTCAGACTCGATCACAACTCAAAGTATATATATTATTGTAGAATCAACCTCAACCCTGTATAGCTAACTCGAACATTACTGCATATAGAGTGTCTATGGTTATTCCAAATAATATATATAGATGCGTCGATATGATATGTCAAAACCTTGTATACGTGTCCCGATATTTAAAGTGCGTAAAATAAATAACAAAAATTAAATGACGATAAATAAAATTGCGAGAATTAAAATTATGATAATTAAATTGCGATAAATAAATTGCGATAAATAAATGTAATAAGGGATTAACAGTTAGCTAGGAACAGTTAGCTCGGATTGTGTTAGCGTGGATTCTTAACAAGATCTATCATAGTTAATTTGTTTGTTTCTAATAAATTTTATTTTTGTCAATTGTTTTCTTCATTATGCCACTTTTTTGAATTCTGATAGGTCAAAATCCAAATATGAAATTGAATAAAAATGGTTATTCTGCGGTGAACGGATACTTATGTTGGAGGATGTAAGTAGGATCGTAAATGACTGTTGAATCAGATTGGAAGAATGTACAGTGTAACTTATTAATGTGAAATCTAAATATTTCTCGGGTATTACCTACCCGTTAAAATATTTTCACCATTAACAGTTTGTACAAAAGAATTTTTAATTACTATCTTTATAAAAACATATGTACATATATATTTTCTTCAGATGTAATCATGGATTTAATGAGTCAATATGATATTAATCTCATTTGATATATCATTAGATCTAGAATACAAAATCTCTAAAACATTTGAGGTTACATAATTGTCATGTAGAACGAAGATACATGATGTAGAATGGTATGTAGAACGATGATTATGCTCGAGGTGTAGATTGTGATGTTGAGGCGTGTGATGTTGAAACTTAGGTTGTTGGTGGTACTGGTGTGGATGTTGGTGGTGCTGTTGGTCCTGGTGATGTTGCTGAAACTGGTAAGTTTTGCACCATCTTCTCCAAATTAATTATTCAAGCGCGAAGCTCGTTGACTTCTTCCATTATTCCGGGATGATTGTCGGTCAGAACGAGTGGATGAATAAGGTTTAGAATTGTGGATAGAATATAATCGTGACGAGCTACCCTGGAAATAAGCGAGAAAATGGTGTCTCGAACAGGTTCGCCGGTAAGTGCTTCAGGTTGTTTGCCAAGCGAGAAAGTTTGGTTGGTGGAAAGGATCGCCTTCTTCGCGTCTCCATTGATTAATTCGACTACAAACTCGTCAGATGAATTGGGGGATGGATGATTGGTTGGTCCATTCCAGTCACACTGCTTTCAGAGCTTGAGTGAAACTCCATATCAGAATCCAAGGGACTTAAACTAGTGGCGAGTTCCATTTCGTGCGATTGAATGAAGGATTTTTCGATATGAAATGATTTTTCGGCTATCGGATGGTATTCTAATTACATAGAATATCTATATAGAACAAAAGATTTCATAGATTATGGAGAATTTTGCGGAATATGTCAGGCAAAGTTTACAGTAACAGATACGCTAAGATATGAATTTGCAGATACGCTAAGATATGAATTCTTGTCTATACACTATTCATGCAGTCAATGCAGTAAGATGTGTCTAGATTAAGAATGATAAGCAAGTGATTCCCTAAGAATGATAAGCAGGTAATTTCCGACATGAAACGATAAGCAAAACTTTTGACATGCAGACACGGACGAAGTCCAGACTCACTAATGCATCCTAACGAATTATCAGTTAGACACACTAATGCAGACCTGGTTCGCTAAGACCACCGCTTTGATACCAACTGAAAAGACCCATTCATACCGATTATAAACGATTCACAATATTTGATTTCATTGCGAGGTATTTGACCTCTAAATGATACATTTTACAAACATTGCATTCGCTTTTGAAAGATAAACTTTCATTACATCGAAAGTTGACAGCATGCATACCATTTCATAATATATCCAACTATAAATGATTTAATAATATTCTTGATGCACTCAACGACTTGAATGCAACGTCTTTTGAAGTATGCCATCAATGACTCCAAGTAATATCTCTAAAATGGGCAAATGCACAGTGAAAGATTTCTTTCATACCTGAGAATAAACATTCTTTAAAGTGTCAACCAAAAGGTTGGTGAGTTCATAAGTTTATCGTAAACAATAAAATTCATCATTTTGATAGACCACAAGATTCAAATACAGTACACCTATCTCGTGTATGAAACCATTTTTCATAATGCTTAGCAGAGTAGGTTCGTATCCTTTTCTCCCTCGTAGGTTGCCTCGCGATTTTTAAATAATCGTGCACATATCTCGTGCACAAAACTAATACACATAATCCGTGTATAAAAATCATTCTCTCGATACATAACATTCAATTTTCTTTCATAGCTTGGCTTGGCAACAGACCTTAACATATAATGTGCATAAATAATATCCCCAAAACAGAACATCTTGTCTGTATAATATATAAACTTCGAAGTACTAAACACCACACCCACTAGCTCTTCCATCTAGTGAACATTCTGGGTGGGGGTGTTAAACCCGGTAGCACTGAAAGGATCCGAAACTAATCATCCGGACGTTGTCCATATTGATTACAAACGAATTACAATAGTTGATAACATTGCGAGGTACTTGCCCTCTATATGATACATCTTACAAACGTTGCATTTATTCTTAAAAGGCAATCTATAGTTACATCCAGAATTGACATAATCGCCTGACATTTCATAATATTCAAATGACATAAACCGCCATTTACTTAATAATAGTCTCTATGAACTTCAATGACTCGAATGCAACGCCTTATGATATAAGTCCTTAATAGCCTCAAGTAGTATCCTTAGTACGAGCTAATGCACAGCGGAAGACTTAATTCATACCTGAGAATAACATGCTTTAAAATGTCAACATAAAGTTGGTGAGATATAGGTTTAATGCCGGCAGCGATATATATATATATATAGACCACAAGATTTCATATATAAACATTTTCATAAAAATATTCTAAGTGGTTGAGCACTTGGTAACCATACTTAACATTCAATCACGTCGCATATTCCCTTTAATATGAAATCTTACTACACCGTACCAAGTGTAGTCACAAAACGAAGTACTGTGCAACCGTTGAATACTGGTCGTCCAGTCCGGTTGGGGTTGTCAGGCCCGATAGATCTATCAACAGGATTCGCGTTTACAATACCGCTGTAAATATTAGTTACCAAGCTACAGGGAAGTATGCCAGTGGTACAACTCAACGTAGAATATATTTTTCAGTTACTTGTGTCCATAACGTAAAACATAAAATACATGTATTCTCATCCCGAAATATTTAGAGTTTAAAAGTGGGACTATATACTCACTTTCGTCTTGAAGATATATATATTTTGACTTGGTCTCCGGTTGATATCACGAACCTATCCATATATAATATATCAATACCTTTTCTTTTTAAACAAACGTCACATATATATACTTGTTATACTTTTAATACTTTTAATAATTCCTTAGTCCGTAGTTAGCAGTTCGATGTTAGTAATTCAATTTTAATGGTTCATTTTTAGATGTTTAATAAACCCCCAACGAAATAATAAAACCCCCATCGTATATGTATTGGTCGAGATTAATCTTGACCCACGGTACCGGTGTTGTCAAATGACGTGTTGCGTACATAAAGTACCGGTGTTGTCAAATGACGTGTTGCGTAGAATCATGGGATCTTATGATTAATCTTCTCGTGTTGTTTACGGGTAATCCTGAACCATATAAAATTGAATTATAAGTACATATATATAAAATATCATGTTATCTTAAAAAGATGTGATTTATTTAATTTTTCCCAATTATTTTCGTGGCTAAACTAGTCTTGGATATCCGATTTTGTTTCGGTCATAGTTTCTTCGTTACAACTCCGTTTTCGTTGATTCAACTTGCCATCTCCTTGGATCGAGTCCCTCTTTAAGACTATGAACTGTAAATACCTTAGTTTGTATTCAAAATCACACGGCATAGGTGAAACTTTAGTGAAACTTATGAAGTTAAACATTTTTGTTACAAAAAATATCATTTAATGACCATTTTTCTAAAAATACTTATACTTTGAATTAAATCATGAAATTTTTATGTGTTAACATATTTATAGTAAAAATCATTTTTCCAGGGAATAAACTTCCAATTCAAAGTTTAAGATGGTTTTTAATTATCCAACCCAAAACAGCCCCCGGTTGCACTCCGACGTCGTAAAAACAGTTTTTAAGGTGTTCTTTGAAAAACCAAGTTATACCTTGTTAAATTAGCATATAATTAAGTTATATTACAGGTCTTGAAGTATTTTAAAAGTTAAGTTAGAAGGATCTATTTAGTTTGCAAACAAGTTTGAAAACTTTCAAACTATGTTCTTGTTGTTAAAATTGTATACCACAAAATATGATAGCTATATATATATGAATCGAATAAAGTTATGAACATAGTTACTACCTCAAGTTCCTTGGACAAGGTTGCTGTAAAAGAGGAGTAAAAAGCTAGAACCAAAAGGGTGATGGAATTGGATGAAAGATTGGAAGTAAGTTTGTGTTCTTGGAAGGATTTCTTGAAGTGTTTTTGTAAGGTTTTCTTATGAGGTTTAAGTGTTGTTTTTGAAGCTAAATGATGGGGAAAATGCTTAGAGATGATCAAGTATGAAGTTAAGAGTATTTTGAGAGAGAAATGGAAGTGTAAGTATGAGAAAATGGGGTGAAGAAATGGTGTGCATGCATAAAAACGTTTTTAGGTTATAAAGGAAAAAAAAATACCTAACTTTGTTTTCTTGCTAAATAATTCATGCTACTTGATAAATGGTTGGTTCCACATGTTTCTTAATCATTTAAGGCTGCTAAGGAGCAGATTTTTATTGGTATATACCAATAGTAAATACATCTAGAAGCTGCGTATGATACGGGTACATATACCCTAGGTATACGTATAGAAATCTTTGAGAAAACGGAACGAGGATTCAAATATAGCTATCTTTTGTAAATATATTTATATTGTTTTATGTATTTAAGTCTTTAAAAGTGATTAAATACATTACTTATACGATATATGTATAAACATTATAGGTCATAAGTATTTAAGTCAAATAACGTTACGTATGGTTATCGTTTTGAAAACTTAAGTTAGTAGTTTCAAAATATACTTATAACTTATTGTTATTAATACAAAATGAGATATTAAAACATTCTTAGATCATGTTAAATATGTATATATACATATATATACACAAACGTATAATTATCATATATTGTATAGTTCGTGATATCATCGGTCAAACTAGACGGTCAAACGTTGTGTAAAACTCTTTTCGAAAACATAAGTCTCAACAATTTGGATTACTTATCATGTTGGTAAGGTTTAATTTATGTAAATATTAATCTTATAAGTATAGAACGATCGAAAAAGTGCGGGTCAACTTTAGGGTTTTTGCTTATCGTGTCGGAACCATATAGAGATTAGAGTTTAAATTTGGTCGGAAATTTCCGGGTCGTTACAGTACCCACCCGTTAAAGAAATTTCGTCCTCGAAATTTAGTAGAGGTTGTCATAAATAACAATAGGAATGTTTTCATGACGAATATGAGGTAATAATGAAATTTTATCATTATTGAAAGATTTAGATAAAACGATTCGGTTATGTGAGACGCACGAGCGAAGCTATCACAAAAGAGTGAAATGAGTAAATATAGAATTGTTGTAACCGATGACGTGATTAGGATTGATTTCCGGAATTTATGGAAAATCTTACGTAATAAGATTTGGTTCTTTGGCGATCAAGATCTTCATTGATTTAGTGCGGCGATCTGTTTCGATTTCTTTGTCGAATATTTTGCTATAAATCCATTTCCTTCTCTTCCTTATTTCCACAACTCACATCTTCTATCCTTTCTCCTTCAACTCATACCTTAAAGTATTCTTTTAAATGCTCCATCCCGTTCTAATTCTTGTTATACTTCTAACTTTCATATCTTTCATTCTTCTCTTTCATTTATCGCCAGAAGAATCTATTTACTTCTATCCTTTCCTCGGAATTATAATATTTTTAATTCTCCCGTGTCTTTACGTTGCAATACGTATTGATATACACGGTTTGTAAATCCTGGGTGATTTTCGGCCTTTGTATTCTTCATTATTTTTCAAAGCTTCATACTTTCGTTTTCTCTTCCTGACTTCGAGTCAAGCGAGTAATGGTCCGGAATTTGTAGATATGAGATTCGAAATGAGTATAGCTAATGCTCTAAGAAAGAAATGGTAATAGGACAAATTTTGATTTGTCAAATTACCAGAATACCCCGGAAAAGATAGAACTGTCAGGATGACATGTTCCTATTATGTTTGAGAATTGGATAGAATGTAAGAGCCGTGTAACATGGCACATGATGATGGTACTGTGAATCATCACATTTCATTAGAAACTTAACATGACTTACTGTAATATAATGAAGTTGATCAAGTTTCATTATATTATACTAATTCATGCATCAGTTCCCAACACTGCTTCAGAACATTCCTATTTTAAACTTGAAGGTTTTAGAACTTAGAAACTAACACAGTTTCTTTTATGTTGTAACGCAGATATTACGGAGAGATAAATATTCTCAGATAAGAATAGTTGTGAAAATATTTCCAGAAATATGGAGAATATGTATAACGGAAGATATGAAGATATCTTATAATATCTAGGATAAGATGATGATGAAGAATATCATCGGGAAAGGTTTAGGATAAGGGGTAGGGTTTTTACTAATGGTTTCAGCAGACACTGAATCGTTTGAATCCTTTGAAAGCAGATTCAGTTCTTGTGATTTATCTACATCCTCCTTCATACATTGCTCAATCCGTTTTCCAGTTCCAACTCTCCTCTTTTTCTAAGCTTTACCAACACAATGTACTTCATCATTAAACTTTTGACTGTTAAAGTCGTTTACAGTTTTTGCTGCTTCTTCAGCATTTCAAGAACTACTTCATAGTCCAGGATTTTTTTTTTCAGAACTTCACATTCGAAATATGTAATTCTTAGGGATAGTCGTTCTCGGTATAACTGGGAGAATTTCTACGAGATTTTCAAAATACTGATTGCGGATCTCGCCAAAGAGATAACGAGTTGCTGGTACGTCTGCTGATGATGTTGTGAAAAAGGTTCTCCGGTAACAACGGCGAAAGGACAAAGTATAAATATCGAGATTATAATAGGAGTAGTCTCACTGAGAAGTCGAAGTGGAGCTGTGACAAAATTAGCTTCTTGAAAAGGAATCGTATGATTGTTTTTGATAATGAATGATAAGGAATTCGACGCGGATACGTTTTAACTATAACTTCGGTTTCGAAAATTTTTCAGGTGCATCGCTGTATGCATAAATCTTTCTTCCGTAAACGAGGTGCGGCTGGTTCAACTTCTCGATCGAGGTGTTTTCAAGAATCATGAAAAGATTTGAATGAGGATTATAATTGTCGAAGTACAAATGAGGTTTAGGATGAAATCAAGTGGCAAACTTGAAGAATTATTTAGTTTCATATGTTATAATCAATATTTTAATTTAATTCATTTTAATTGTCCAAAGTTAGCAGTCCAATAGTCCGATGGTTCAATGATTCATATATAATTTAATATATAATATTCGAATTAAATAATACGTATCGTGACCCGTATACCGGTCTCGGTGTCGATCACAACTCAAAGTATATATATATTTTGAAATCAACTCCGACCCTGTATAGCCAACTCCCGCCTTCACATATAGAGTGTCTACGGTTGTTCCGAAATATATATATAGATGGGTCGATATGATAAGTCGAAACCTTGCATACGTGTCCCGTTATTTAAAGTGCGTAAAAGTAAATAACAGAAATTAAATGATGATAAATAAAATTGCGAGAATGTAAATTGCGATAAATTAAATGTTAATCAGTTAACTGGGAACAGTTAGCCGGAACAGTTAGCGTGAAATCCTATCACAATTTCAATTAATTAATTCGTTTATTTCTAACACTTTTTATTTTTGTCCAATGTTTTCTTCATTATGCCACTTGTTGGATTCTGATAGATCAAAATCCAAATATGAAATTTGAATAGAAATGGTTATTCTGTGGTGAACGGATACGTATATCGGTAGTTGTAAGTAGGATAGTAAATGACCGTTGAATCAGATTTAGAGAATGTACAACGTAACTTATTAATGTGAATTCTAAATATTCCTCGGGTACTACCCACCCGTTAAAATATTTTCATCATTAACAGTTTGTACGAAAGAATTTTTAATTACAATCTTTATAAAAATATACTTGCATATATATTTTCTTCAGATGTAATCATAGATTCAATGAGTCAATGAAGTATTAAACTCATTTGATTTATCGTTAATACTAGATTACATAACTTCTAAAGCATTAGAGATTACATAATCGCCAGGTCGAACGAAGATAAATGAGGTAAAACGATACGTAAAGCGAAGATAATCGATGTAGAACGATATATAGAACGAAGATCATACTCGAAGTTCCGATGAGGTTTTTGAGGTATGTGATGTTGATATCCGAGATACAGTTTGTGATGTTGAGATTTTGGGGGTGACAAAAGTACTGTCGGCGTTGTTGATAGTGATACAGATTATGCTGCTGGTGCTGCTGCTGGTGTTTGTAACCTTCGCACCGTATTTTCTAAAGCCACTACCCGAGCGCGAAGCTCGTTGACTTCTTCTATTATACCGGGATGATTGACAGTTGGAACGAGCGAATGAACAAGATTCGAAATATGGGATAGTATGTAATCATGACGAGATACTCTAGAAATGAGCGAGAAAATGGTGTTTCGAATAGGTTCGCCGGTAAGTGCTGCAGGTTCATCGTTAAGAGGACAATTTGGTGGATGGAATGGATCACCTTCTTCTTGTCTCCAGAGATTTAGTATATTACGAACCCATCCCCAATTCATCCAAAATAGATGATGGGAAATTGGTTGATCCATTCCGGTGACGCTGTTCTCGGAGCTCGAATGGAAATCCATATCGGCGTAGCTATCGAAGTCGGAGGAATTCGAACTGGATGAAGAATCCATCTTGTATAGTCGGAGAAATGAATTTTTTGGTTTGGAATAGATTATAGGAGTTGGGTTTGGTACTCTTCAATACATAATTTACATATGTATATATAATATCAAAATCCCATGAATTACGGAGAATCTTTGAAATACGTCAGGCAATGTCTATAGTAACAGATACGCTAAGATATGAATTTTGTCTATACACTATCGATGCACTAAATGCAGTAAGACGTGTCTAGACTTAAGAATGATAAGCAGGCAGTTCCCTAAGGATGATAAGCAGATGATTTCCGACTAGGATTGATAAGCAAAACTTTTGACAGGCAGACACGGTCAAAGTCCAGACTCACTTAATGTATCCTAACAACTACTAGTTAGACACACTAATGCAAAGCCTGGTTCGCTAAGACCAACGCTCTGATACCAACTGAAAGGATCCGAAACTAATCATCCGGACGTTGTCCATATTGATTACAAACGAATTACAATAGTTGATAACATTGCGAGGTACTTGCCCTCTATATGATACATCTTACAAACGTTGCATTTATTCTTAAAAGGCAATCTATAGTTACATCCAGAATTGACATAATCGCCTGACATTTCATAATATTCAAATGACATAAACCGCCATTTACTTAATAATAGTCTCTATGAACTTCAATGACTCGAATGCAACGCCTTATGATATAAGTCCTTAATAGCCTCAAGTAGTATCCTTAGTACGAGCTAATGCACAGCGGAAGACTTAATTCATACCTGAGAATAACATGCTTTAAAATGTCAACATAAAGTTGGTGAGATATAGGTTTAATGCCGGCAGCGATATATATATATATAGACCACAAGATTTCATATATAAACATTTTTATAAAAATATTCTAAGTGGTTGAGCACTTGGTAACCATACTTAACATTCAATCACGTCGCATATTCCCTTTAATATGAAATCTTACTACACCGTACCAAGTGTAGTCACAAAACGAAGTACTGTGCAACCGTTGAATACTGGTCGTCCAGTCCGGTTGGGGTTGTCAGGCCCGATAGATCTATCAACAGGATTCGCGTTTACAATACCGCTGTAAATATTAGTTACCAAGCTACAGGGAAGTATGCCAGTGGTACAACTCAACGTAGAATATATTTTTCAGTTACTTGTGTCCATAACGTAAAACATAAAATACATGTATTCTCATCCCGAAATATTTAGAGTTTAAAAGTGGGACTATATACTCACTTTCGTCTTGAAGATATATATATTTTGACTTGGTCTCCGGTTGATATCACGAACCTATCCATATATAATATATCAATACCTTTTCTTTTTAAACAAACGTCACATATATATACTTGTTATACTTTTAATACTTTTAATAATTCCTTAGTCCGTAGTTAGCAGTTCGATGTTAGTAATTCAATTTTAATGGTTCATTTTTAGATGTTTAATAAACCCCCAACGAAATAATAAAACCCCCATCGTATATGTATTGGTCGAGATTAATCTTGACCCACGGTACCGGTGTTGTCAAATGACGTGTTGCGTACATAAAGTACCGGTGTTGTCAAATGACGTGTTGCGTAGAATCATGGGATCTTATGATTAATCTTCTCGTGTTGTTTACGGGTAATCCTGAACCATATAAAATTGAATTATAAGTACATATATATAAAATATCATGTTATCTTAAAAAGATGTGATTTATTTAATTTTTCCCAATTATTTTCGTGGCTAAACTAGTCTTGGATATCCGATTTTGTTTCGGTCATAGTTTCTTCGTTACAACTCCGTTTTCGTTGATTCAACTTGCCATCTCCTTGGATCGAGTCCCTCTTTAAGACTATGAACTGTAAATACCTTAGTTTGTATTCAAAATCACACGGCATAGGTGAAACTTTAGTGAAACTTATGAAGTTAAACATTTTTGTTACAAAAAATATCATTTAATGACCATTTTTCTAAAAATACTTATACTTTGAATTAAATCATGAAATTTTTATGTGTTAACATATTTATAGTAAAAATCATTTTTCCAGGGAATAAACTTCCAATTCAAAGTTTAAGATGGTTTTTAATTATCCAACCCAAAACAGCCCCCGGTTGCACTCCGACGTCGTAAAAACAGTTTTTAAGGTGTTCTTTGAAAAACCAAGTTATACCTTGTTAAATTAGCATATACTTAAGTTATATTACAGGTCTTGAAGTATTTTAAAAGTTAAGTTAGAAGGATCTATTTAGTTTGCAAACAAGTTTGAAAACTTTCAAACTATGTTCTTGTTGTTAAAATTGTATACCACAAAATATGATAGCTATATATATATGAATCGAATAAAGTTATGAACATAGTTACTACCTCAAGTTCCTTGGACAAGGTTGCTGTAAAAGAGGAGTAAAAAGCTAGAACCAAAAGGGTGATGGAATTGGATGAAAGATTGGAAGTAAGTTTGTGTTCTTGGAAGGATTTCTTGAAGTGTTTTTGTAAGGTTTTCTTATGAGGTTTAAGTGTTGTTTTTGAAGCTAAATGATGGGGAAAATGCTTAGAGATGATCAAGTATGAAGTTAAGAGTATTTTGAGAGAGAAATGGAAGTGTAAGTATGAGAAAATGGGGTGAAGAAATGGTGTGCATGCATAAAAACGTTTTTAGGTTATAAAGGAAAAAAAAATACCTAACTTTGTTTTCTTGCTAAATAATTCATGCTACTTGACAAATGGTTGGTTCCACATGTTTCTTAATCATTTAAGGCTGCTAAGGAGCAGATTTTTATTGGTATATACCAATAGTAAATACATCTAGAAGCTGCGTATGATACGGGTACATATACCCTAGGTATACGTATAGAAATCTTTGAGAAAACGGAACGAGGATTCAAATATAGCTATCTTTTGTAAATATATTTATATTGTTTTATGTATTTAAGTCTTTAAAAGTGATTAAATACATTACTTATACGATATATGTATAAACATTATAGGTCATAAGTATTTAAGTCAAATAACGTTACGTATGGTTATCGTTTTGAAAACTTAAGTTAGTAGTTTCAAAATATACTTATAACTTATTGTTATTAATACAAAATGAGATATTAAAACATTCTTAGATCATGTTAAATATGTATATATACATATATATACACAAACGTATAATTATCATATATTGTATAGTTCGTGATATCATCGGTCAAACTAGACGGTCAAACGTTGTGTAAAACTCTTTTCGAAAACATAAGTCTCAACAATTTGGATTACTTATCATGTTGGTAAGGTTTAATTTATGTAAATATTAATCTTATAAGTATAGAACGATCGAAAAAGTGCGGGTCAACTTTAGGGTTTTTGCTTATCGTGTCGGAACCATATAGAGATTAGAGTTTAAATTTGGTCGGAAATTTCCGGGTCGTTACAAGCTACCTTTAGGATTCGCGTGAATTAGGGCCATACACGTTTCTAATTCTTAGGTTACCAAGCAATAATAATCAGGGGAAAATATTCACAATAATTAGTGGCAATTATCACGTCCAACTAATTCAATAATAATCCACAGAACTTCTGTCTGCATAATAATTCATTCGAGGAATGTTTTGCCTGTGTCTATCTCGTCAAATATTTATAAAAGCATTTCATGTATTCTCAGTTCAAAATATATTTCAAAAGCAGTTATAAAAACAGCGCATGTATTCTCAGTCTCAAAAATATAAAGAGTAAAAGGGAGCAATTGAACTCACTATACGATATTTTATAGTAAAAATATGCATACGACGGAACTGAACAATGTAGGGTTGGACTTGGATTCACGAACCTATATCATTTATATATATATATATATATATATATATATATATATATATATATATATATATATATATATATATATATATATATTAATACATATAATGTTAATCGAACAATATATATATATATATATATATATATATATATATATATATATATATATATATATATATATATATATATGTTATTTTAGTAACTTATATGTTTCATTAATAATTTAATTAACTTTATTTATCTTATATACTTTAGATAAATAATTAGTATTTATTATAAAACTATCAATATAGTTATTTTATATGTAATAAATATATTTTTCTTATATATATATATATATATATATATATATATATATACATATATATATACATATATATATATATATACATATATATATATATATATATATATATATATATATATAATATTTATTTAGTAAATTAATAATAATAATCTTAATAGTGATAATGAAAATGAAAATTTTGATAATAATAGTAGTCATTTTGTTTGTAGTAATAATAATACTGTAATAATAATAATATTAATGATAATAATAATGATAATGTAAATAAAATTATATAAAAAACATGTTAATGAAAATAATAATAATGATAATAGATATGAAAGTTTTAATAATAATGATATTGATAAAAATAATAATAATTCTAATAATAATAATAATAATTATAATGATAAGTGAAATCTTAATACTTATAATAATATTGATAATGATAAAAATAATAATAATTCTAATGATAGAAATAATTTTAATAATAATAATAATAATAATAATAATAATAATAATAATAATAATAATAATAATAATAATAATAATAACAAAAGAAGACTACCTTTAAAAATTTTCCCAAAATTAAAAATTTTCCCAAAATAACAAATGCCTTAGACAGGGCTCGAACCCCCGGCCTCTCGTTCCACGCAAACACCCCTAACTGTCCCTCTGTTTCCGTTTTTCTGATTTTATTCCCAGCTTAATTTATTTAACCCATGTTTTACTAGTCCACTAAAATAACCCACCTATTTGATTAATTGGATTCAAAAGCCCAATACAACTCAACAGGTCACGACCCAATCTTCCTTCGGCCCAACAACGATTTCATAAAGCCAATTATTCACAAGCCCGATTTTAAAAAATTGTGTTCGGTTTGATTCCGTTTGTGAGAGAATAGAAAGGAAACAACAACAATGGGATTTCTGTGGTGGTTTATAATCGAACAAAAAAAAATCTATGCAGCCGTAGTAATAACACCAACGATATAACAATGGCTGTTTGGTTTTTGGTTTTGGAATCGAACATAACCAGAAGAAACACTTGAGCAACAGCAGCCTAATACGGTTAAAACAGAAAAATGGCAGATGTACAGTAGCTGTAGCACACTCCTGGTTCGTTTTGGGTTTCGGTTTAGATAAAAATTGAATAAATAGAAACAGTAGTTAACAACATGAAGGTTTCGAACATAGAACAAGAAACATAAACGATGGTGGGTTCGAGTTTAGTTTCAACCGAAAAGTAGCAGCTAGATATTGAACAATTGGTGATGGTGATGGACTTCTGGTGATCGAATAGGGTGGTGTTTGGGTCACATTTAAAGTGAAAATAGAAGGCGAACTGTAGTAGCAAAAAGGCAGGAAGTAACGAGTTATTCATGGTGGTTGTCGGATACCCTTATTATTCACAATCACCATCATCGTCATTACTCTTTATTTGTATCGTCATTACCTACCATATACTTCCTTCGAACTAGGCTAAAAAGAAAAGAATAGAAGCAGTCGCTGCTGCAAGGTAAATGGGAAATGTTTCGGCCCAATACAAACATAAACTTAACTACCCAAAAAGGAAAACATGAATACGGCCCCAAAATGAAAAGGGAACTCGGCAAAAATAAAAACAGCCCAACAAGAAGTTAATTTCGACCCACTTAACAAGTCCAATAACATTTGTGACATGTTTGATGGATACATTCATTGTGGCCGACAGAAAAAAAAGAAAGAAGAAAAAGCATGAGTGAGGTTGTAGTGTTTCTTTTTTGTTTTGTTTACTCGACAGAAGCCTTTCAGAGAGGGAAAAGCAGTAGTAGTCACAGTGGTTCGTAGTTGAAGTAACAGAGAATTAGAAAGCATAAGTTTCGATGGTGCTTGGGTTCTAGATAGAAAACAAAAAATGATATATATAAAGATAGAGAAAATGGTGATCATGGTGGTGTAATGGTGTAGATGGCTCACGATGATGGGTTATGTTGGTTGCTAATTCGAAACAGAATCCAAGCGAACAGAGGTGGTGTTAGGAGGTTTGTAGGGTGGCGTTTGGTTGAGAGTTAAAGTGGATGGTCTCGGTGGTGGTGAAGGCTTGGTTCGACTAACCACCAAAAGAAAGGGACATGAAAGAAAAGAGAACGCATGTGGTTGTCGAGGTAGTGAAAGGTGGTTTGGGTGATGAGGGTGGTGATTTATTAAGGTGATGGCGGATTATGGTCAACACATGAGAAGGGTACACGGAGGTTGGATTTTAAGTGGTGAGGTTGTGATTCTGGGTGTTCATATATATACACATACATATAGGTAATTATATATATAAATATAATATAATTAACTAACATGAATCTAAAATTTAAATAGTAATCGAAATAGTAATTCAATTCAATTAATTGATAAATCAGTTAACCGAATAGTCCTCAATAGTTAGCAGCCAACAAATTTAGAATTATGTGCCGACAGTTTTCACGGACTATTAAATCGTACTCCGTTGCTAAATCAGTGGCGGATAAAAAGGTCTCAAAAAAATTCTATATTTTTAAATTAAGTATATTTATTTATTGTGGTCATTATGGTATAAAATTCGGTCATTAATTATTAAATAAAAATTACATTAATTATTCACTCCCAACCCCAAGTAAAATATCAAAAGTTTTAAAATTTAACAAATAGTTCCTAAATACATTTTTTTAATAAGTCTATAATTTGCAAAACTCATTTTCGGATCATCGTTTATTTTAAAATCACATAAGTTCGAATTTAACTTATTTAATATCAATCGAAACATCAAACGAGTATTACAATCATTTAATATTTATTTTAAATATACCTTATTTATATATATGGATATATTTTAAATAATAAATATTATAATATCCTATTTTTACTTTATTAATTTTAATAACAACAACATGTAATACTTTATATTTCAAATTATTATTTATATATATATATATATATATACACACATATCTATTTACAATTAATTGTTCGTGAATCGTCGAGAATGGTCGAAGGTCAATTGAATATATGAAACTGTTCAAAATTTTTGAGACTCAACCTAACAGACTTTGCTTATCATGTCGAAATCATATAATGATTAAGTTTAAATTTAGTCAGAAATTTCCGGGTCGTCACAACTTGAAGAATATGGGTCCTTTTTTCTTTTTTATTGTTTTAATTTGTTATCTGGCATATGAATATTTGTGTTTGCATCTGAATATTTGTAGAATGAATAACATATTGAAGATGAAGAAAAAGTAAGTGTGTTTGTTTATCACTAAAATGTACACAGTGTTTGTGGTGTACAGTGTTTGTGGTGTAGAGATACACACGTTTCTATTTTATTTTTAAATTAAAAATATTAAATATTAAATATTAAATATTGCATATAATAACAATAATTATAATTAATAATTATTTATAATAATAATAATAATAATAATAATATAAAATAATAAATAAAATTTGAGGAAGTATGCAATGGTTGGCAATGGTGTGTTATGGGAGTGTTATGGGAGGAAGTGATGAGGAAGGAGAAGAGAGAAAGCTGATGTGGTGCTGAGAAAATGTCCATGACGGCGTCATGGTTGGGATTGGTCTGATATAGATGGATATTTTTTTTTCTGAAAGATGATATAGATGGATATAATCTTTATGGATGAGCTTTTTATTAAATAGACTGGGTCAACTTTTAACATTTCTAAACTTATACTATATTTAAGCTATATAACTATAGGCTTCAAAAAAATCAATGGTGTCAATTGACACCAGTATGTATCATGTGGCTTCGCCACTGCATATGAGAAACTATATACACATATGAAATTTTAAAAAAAAAATTTACAACATGATGTGGTCTGTTAAAATGAGAATGAGAGATATAATTAGAAAAAAGAGCTTAATCTGATTGGTGTATGTCATTAGTCATGTCATTTTATGGATATTTTCATACTTTTTGTGTCAAATGTGAATGTAAGATTTCTCGTAACGTAATTACTTCAAGGATTGCATGAGTTAGAATTAATGTCGACTCTACAAGTTTGTTTGAAGTGATTCAATGATCACCAAATCAAAACAACCACAACAATTATTCAATTCGATGTGTGGTTTGTTGAAATAATGCAATTACATAAGTTAAATTCGACTTAACTTTGGCGTAGGCTCTAATGATACCGCAACCCGCATGCGCAATGCATACGTATGCGGGCACTCGCTGGCATACGTATGCGTGTACTTTGTATGCGGTATGCGGCATGCGTATTCGTATCGAATGCCTATGTTTCTGGTACAGCAGTTACTTGGTCCTCAAGTAAGTATCTTTTCCATAATTATATCCGTGATTCGGGGGAGTTGGTTATGGAAGAGATTACCATTATCTCGGATGGTTCTAGAATTAGGATTTGCCTATATATACAAACCCTTATTGTCATTCTAACAACAACGACAGCGTTACATGACAATCATCAATTACACATCTTACGTAACCCTCATCATCTCTCGTCTTCTCAAGGTTAACAGGTTAGTTCTTTGTCGACTAGCACCTACAACCTTTATATGGGGCCTTCTGATCAACGAGCGTTATCGAAGGTGGACTTAATCACTTGGCCACCCCGCCGACATCATCATGTCGGCCAGGGTTATTCACGGTAGCTGGACCGGAGAGCCTTGTTCTAAGATCCTTAAACCCCCTTTACGCATTGAATAGGCATATTAACCCTGTGGTAAAATATGCACGATCAAGTGGTACTTTCATTGAGAGTCAAACTAATTCAAGACGTGTTTAATTGTTTTTTCTTTTAAAGTTTTGAATTATAAGGCTTATTATTCACAAAATTGTTTGAATTTTTTCTTTAACAGTATCATGGCTTCCGGGAACTCATCGGAGCGTACTCAAACAGATAATCAAAGCACGCCATCTGGTAATCAGCAGACGCAAGTTATGACTATGGGGGCAGGATACACGCCATATCTTCCACCTGTATCTGGCGAGCCTTTTCAGAGGTATAAGCCGATATATCCAGATGGGATTACACCGCCAAGGGCAAACTCGCCAGTTACAACCACACGGTTGGATTTTTCCTCGGTGGATCCAAGAGTCATCTTGGTAAGCACTAGCGGTGAAACAGTAGGCCCGCATGTGGTATGCTGCGGCCAGGTACCTATTTATAGTACCACGGTTTCAATCCCTCTGCAGACGCAGAGTGTTCAGCAGAATTCATCATTTACACCGTTGCAACCTTGGCAACCACCGCGTCCAATTTCGCAGTATTTGACTCCTGCGGATACGCATGCAATACTTAATAGCTGGGGGTTCGGTGTCATTCCAGATGCCAATTCTCATTGGACGCCGATAACCGCAGAACAGCAAAGCACTGCGCATACGGTTGGACTTATAACGGCATATCCTCAGGTCTCGCAGGCATCTGCGCCACAGGTTTCGGCACCTTTTCAGCTACCCGTGTACTCTGCGCCAGTAAGCCTGCATTCTTTTCCAACACATCAGCGTTGGTTATATCCGCAAACGCCGGGGCAACCTTGGCAAAATATTCAGGGGCAGGCAAATCTTGCAGGTCAATTTATGCAGGCCGCACCTCCTGATATGGTTCACTTATTTTTACAGCCTGACTTTGTTCAGGACATGATGAAGCGTTTCTTTGTGGGATTGAAAGGGGACCCTGTTAAACCACCCTTTGAGCTACCAACCACTTTTGATAAGTTTTCTCCGCATATAACTGCATATCCGTTTCCATCAGCGCCAAAGATACCTCACACGTTGGGTACTTATAATGGTTTAATTGATCCGGATGACTTTCTACAGCGTTTCGAAGGCGTAACGCGCACCCAAGGCTGGGTGGATCCGGTTGCGTGTCAGATATTTCCCATGACGCTGCAGGGCATTACTCGCGAATGGTTTAATAAACTCCCATCAGGTAGCATATCCGGGTTCATGGATCTGCGGACGAAGTTCTTGCTTCAATATCAGAATCAGAGGCCATGCAAACGCACTCATATCGAATGTCATAATATTGTGCAGAAATCCAAGGAATCTTTGGGTGAATTTCTCACAAGATACACTAATGAGTGTCTGCGCATACCAGACCTTAAGCCAGAGCAACAAATTTCCGGACTCATACATCGTATAAACTCAAAGAGTCATCCAACACTGGTAAGGTGTCTGCACCATACAGTCCCAACGACTTACGCTGAAGCGCTTAATGAATGCCATGACTATATGCGGAGTGGCGAAGATAATGATATTCCAACAGCTAGCTCGCGCAATGAAAGGAAAGATGATGATGATCGTTCGCGCGATCAAAATCGCGGTAATAACTCTCGCAGAAGGTATCCTAGCGGTGGTCCTATCAGAAATGATAAAGGAAAATCAAGTGGCAATTATCGAAACAGTAACCAGCACGTCATCAATAATCAGAACTATGCGCTGCTGAAAAGTTTGTCTAAAAGGCCAAAGGAAATTTTGGCAACAGAACCAGTGTGCGCGACTTTTGCGGTTCCAACTCCGCTAACAGAATTTGGTAAGCGGGATAAAACAAAGTATTGTGAATTCCATGATGATTATGGTCATGACACTAATCGATGTAAAAACTTGATGGAACGAGTGCTCGAGGCACTGCGCGCAGGTAAATTGGATCACCTAAAACCACCTAAGAAGGACAAAGGAAAAGCAGCAGAGGAAGGGCCGAAGGCTAAAACTTTCACGTGGCAAAAAGTTGATAAAACAAAAAATGCCGACTTAACCATTAATATGGTCGACGCAGAGAAAGTTAGGCAGCGGAGAAAGTACGATGATCACCAGGATTGGGAACTTCTCCCAATCACTTTTCCTCCTGTCATGTCAATCAACACAGTTAACGAGCCCATTATCATTAAGTGTCGCATCCCTACTTGCGGGGTTCAAATCAATCGCATGCATGTTGACACTGGGAGTGGCTTTGACATTATGTACGAACATTGTTATCGTTTCCTCCATGTAGAAGTTAAAACGCAGTTACGCCAGTCTGATATTACGTTATCTGGGTTCTCCGAAGAAAGCTCATGGCCGCTAGGCCGGATAGAGCTAATAATAGAGCTCGCAGATGATAAGAATCCTTGGTTAGACATGAGTTAGTTGACTTTTATGTGGTTCGTTCAACTTTGCGGTACAATGCGCTATTTGGGAGAAATTTCATACGACGTTTTAACATTATACCATCGGTGGTGAATGGCTTGATTAAGTTTCCTACGAAGGGAGGGGTTGCCACAATTGCGTCACATCAAACAACCGAGTTGTGCGGTTCAGTTGTGCCTGTAAACATTCCCAGCATGGGAGAACAACTTACAAGCAGTGCGGTCATAACTAATCGATTGCATCCGGACAAGCGTATCAAAATCAGCGCAGGCTTGTCAGCTGAAACCAAGGCTAAGTTACATGGAATATTATCCGCAAACGCAGATGTTTTCGCATGGCAAGAATCAGACATGACTGGGGTTCCGCGTGATATTGTGGAACATAAGTTGAATGTTAATCCATTGCTCACACCCGTTAGACAAAAGAAGCGGCATATGGCTCTTAAACGCAGTGATTGGTTGTGCGCAGAAGTAGATAACCTTGTCAAAGCAAACATTCTACGGGAAGTGCGGTATCAGACATGGGTTGCTAATCCTGTGTTAGTTAAAAAGTCTGACGGTAATTGGCGGATGTGTGTTGATATTAAAGACATCAATAAAGCGTGTCCCAAGGACAACTACCCTCTCAGAATCATTGTCAAGTTTTCGGTACAAGTGTTTTCTGGACGCATACAAGGGTTATCACCAAATCTTAATGGCTGCGGAAGATGAGGACAAAACTGCTTTTCATACGCCGCAGGGTATTTATTACTATACGAAAATGCCTTTCGGATTAAAAAACGCAAGCGCAACCTATCAGTGCGTAATTGACGCAGCCTTTAAGCACCAAATTGGCAGAAATCTTGAAGCATATGTCGATGACTTGGTGATTAAAAGTAACACCGAAGAAGAAATGCTCGTAGACATCCTAGAAATGCTTGCGTCTCTATGCAGGATCAACATGAAGCTTAACCAGCTCAAATGTAGTTTTGGGGAAGAGGAAGGCAAATTTCTAGGTCATGTGGTGACAGCGCGGGGAATCAAGGCAAACCCCAAAAAGATTGAAGCCATTGATAGTTTGCCATCTCCGAAGACAAAGAAAGGCGTGCAGAGTCTAACCGGCAAGATTGCGGCAATCACGCGGTTTTTGTCGAAGGCCGCAGAGCGACAATTGCCATTCTTCAATACTTTGAAGAATTGTTTAAAGAAAAAAGACTTCGTATGGACTCCAGAAGCAGAATCAGCATTTCAGGAAATGAAGAAGGTGCACGCTGAATTACCAACACTCACCACGCCAGTATCAGGAGAAACGCTTACGCTGTACCTTGCGGCATCGAAAGAGGCTATCAGCTCAGTTCTTATCGCAGATCGCGGAAAGGTAATCTACTTTTATTTACATACATTGTTTATTTCACAGACATTTAACGCTGAGGTTTTCTCAGACGCAAATGCCGGTCTACTATGTAAGCAAGATGCTGACATCAAGCGAAGTAAACTATTCACCAATGGAAAAGCTAGTATATGCGCTAGTTCACACGGCGCGGCGTTTGCGCCAATACTTTCAAGCACATCCAATTGTGGTTCTAACTGATCAACCGATCAAACAGGTTGGTACATGCCTAATTTGCGGCAATGTTCGGGGTTACCGCAATCATTTTTCTTTCAGGTGTTATACAAGCCCGATATTTCTGGCCGAATGGCTAAATGGGCAGTTGAGTTGAGAGAACATGAAATAAATTTTTCCTCGCGGAGCTCGGTTAAGGGTCAAATACTTGCGGATTACCTTGCAGAGTTACCTACGGATGTTGAAGCATCTGCAGAACATCAGGATACGCCTGTGCCACCTTTGTCACCATGGGAGTTATACACCGATGGTGCCTGCAGCGCAGCAGGCGCGGGTGCAGGTTTAATTTTAACTGGCTCAGATGGCGAAGAGCATACATATGCGCTGCGGTTTAATTTTGCTGTTACGAACAACGAAGCAGAATATGAGGCTTTGTTAGCAGGTATACGTATTGCGCATAAATTAAATGTTAAAATTCTGCACGCTTATGTGGATTCAAAGCTGGTATGCAGTCAAGTCAGCGGAGACTTCGAAGCGCATGACATAGCCATGCAGCAGTATTTATCGCTTGTTCATAACCTCGCTGACCAGTTTGAGGCTTTTCAAATCTCCTACGTCATGCGGGGGCAAAATAAGAAGGCGGATGCGCTTAGCATATTGGCTGCTTTGGCCTTTGATCATCTGGGGAAGAAATTTCTTATAGAAGAACTACATGCGAAATCCATTGTTATGATGCCGTTAGTGGCACCTGTTGAGGAATCCAGCTCAACATGGATGACACCTATTATTGCTTTCCTGCTAGACGACACCTCACCTGCGGATTCCATTGATGCAAAGAAAGTCCGCACTAAGGCACCACTGTACGCCCTTGAGGGTGACGTCCTATATCGAAAAAATTATTTATGGCCGCACCTAAGGTGTATTGGTCCGAAAGAGGCAGAGGAGGTTATACGCGAGGTGCATGAAGGTGCATACGCTCTTCATTCGGGGCACAAGTCTATTGTGTCAAAAATTATGCGGCTAGGTTATTATTGGCCCACTATGTACGCATATACCGCTCGAATAGTTAAGCAATGCGAATCTTGCCAAATACATGTACCTATCAACAGGGCACTTGCGCATCCAATGATACCAGTCTCCTCACCATGGCCATTCTGCAAATGGGCAATTGACATAGTCGGACCATTTCCAAAAGGCCGAGGTAATATTAACATTTATTTTATACCATATACTGTTTACATCAGTATCTTACGCATACTCTGCGCACGCAGGAAATATCAAATTCTTAATTGTTGCAATCGACTATTTCACGAAGTGGGTTGAAGCAAGACCACTGGCAACAATTTCAGGAAAAAGGGTGCGAAATTTTGTATGGGAAGACATTGTCTGTCGATTCGGCATACCAAATGAAATCGTTAGTGATAACGGTACGCAGTTTGCGGGGGATCCTTTTCGTAGTTGGTGCACGGAGCTTAATATTAAGCAAACTTTTACATCCGTTGCGCACCCACAGGCGAATGGCCAGTGTGAAGTCACCAACCGGGATATAGTGGCTGGAATCAAAGCTAGATTGGGCCATGGTAGAGTTGGTTGGGTGGACGAATTGCCAAAGGTTTTATGGGCGCATAGAACAGCACCAAAAGCAAGCACTGGTGAGACTCCGTTCAGTTTGGTCTACGGGTTAGAAGCTGTTGTGCCCGTAGAAATTGGGGTACCAACGTTCCGCATACAGAATTTTGACGAGCAAAATAACTCAGAAGCTTTGCGGGGAAATCTTAACTTGCTGGAAGAACGCAGACTCTCTGCGGCGATAAACGAAGCCAATAATAAGCAGAAAATCGCAAAGTACTACAATCAGCATGTGCGTTCACGCTCTTATAAGTGCGGGGATTTAGTTTGGCGTCAGAAAGACGCAAGTCATGCGGAGGATACTGGGAAATTGGGTCCCCGTTGGGAAGGTCCATACAGGGTAGCAAAAGCAAGCAACACCGGGGCATACCATCTCGAGACATTAGATGGAAAACCTGTGAAACGCACTTGGCACGCGACATTGTTAAAAAAATGTTATATGTAGTTGGATGGACCTGATCACTCCTATTTATTTTAGCACATTATTTTTTATATGCATTTTCCGTCCGATTGGATGTGTCGCGGTTGTAATCAGGATTAATGACAATTAAATATTTACTCGCGCATACTTTTGGTGTTTATTGTTTTCTTTTTTGTATGCGGTTCCTGCCTACTTAAGGGGTATCCTCTAGCCCCCGTACGGCAGAAGTCTGTTTGGTTACAAGGCTAGACATCAACGGCAGGCGAAGGGAATTGGTTTTCCCCTAGCCAAGCGCCACGCAGACTAGATGGCTGCCAAGTCGACTTAAAAATACAAGCATTGGTTTGCTTGTGCGTAATTACTCTCGCATTGGTTTGCTTGAGGAACTCTTAAGCATAAAATCATTGGTTTGTTTTTAGTTGCGTTGCTTACCATACAGCTAAAGTGCACCTCTAGTACATGACAAAGCAATAACGCAGTAGCTTTTGAGTCTAAATTGTTAAAGGTAAAATTGCTAAAGTATTGGTTTATTTTACGCAGTACCTGCGCATACGCATGAGTTTTGGTTAACTATGCGCATGGGCATGCAGTTCATCCTTTGTTTTGATTCACGATATATAAACAAACTAATACGCTACACATGCATAACACGATAATATATACATAAAATTAAATTATTACAACTGACAATTGTTTCTACAAATTGCCTGCCTAAGCATAGGACTTACGGCGCAAACGATTACAAACTAAATCTAAAAATCCTCCTTGAGAAACCCATCAATTGGCATATTGGGATTTGCAGCAAATGCGTCTATTAGGGGGATCGAGATGGACTGGATGGCCTGCTCCGCTTCTAGAAGCGCCTCAGCTGTACCCTCTTTCAAATGTTTTCGCACAACTTCAGGGTACGGTAGCGTGAGGTCGCAGCCTTTGATCACATCAAGCATGACCTTGTTATTTTCATGCTCTTTCACCGCATCAACGTAGGCGTTGAACTTTTCAGTGACGGGCCCCGAGTCCATTACTGATGTCAAAGCTAAGGGGTATAAAATACTATTGAAGTTTACAACGAAACACTATTAAATACGATACAATTTTACACAAGATATTTATTTATTTATAGAATGGATATACTTAAACCTTGCTACAACACTTATAGGCAGTGTACCTAATCGTAAAGTAGTGTAGTTTTTAGTAAGTCCGGTTCGTTCCACAGGGAAATCTTTAAACAAAGCTTAACGCTATATTAGTTTACTTTTATAAAAATACAAATATATATATATAAGTAATATTATTATTATAAAGGGGGGTTTTTACCGTTTAATGACCGGTTTGTCGATTTTAAAACTTTAGTCGCAGTTAAAACCAAATGTAAAATAATAAATACAAGACTTAATTTTAAGCGTAAAGTAAATAACGATAATGAAATTGCAATAAAAGTGCGATAAAATAAAATTGCGATAATTAAAAAGTACGATAATTAAAAGTGCGATTAAATAACAATAAATAAAAATGCGATAATTAGAAGTGCAATTAAATATAAAATAAAGGAAATTAAATATGAAATAAAAGAATTATGCTTATTTAAACTTCCGTAATCATGATGTTTGACGTGTTGATTTTAGTTTTATGCCCATGGGTTAATTGTCCTTTGTCCTGGATTATTTAATATGTCCGTCTGGTTTTTGTCCATAACAGTCCATCAGTCGTAAATATAAAGTGCGAGTGTCCTCGTCAAATTATTCTTATACCCGAAGTTAAATATTCCAACTAATTGGGGATTCGAATTGTAACAAGGTTTTAATACTTTGTTTAATGAATACACCAGGTTATCGACTGCGTGTAAACCAAGGTTTTACTACTTTGTTAACAATTACACCAATTACCCTTGAATGTAATTCACCCCTGTTTCAACAAGTTTATTAACTATTAATCCATTTCCGTGTCCGGTTAAATGAATGATTATTCGTACATATAAATACCCCGCCCATCGTGTCCGATCGAGTGTATATGGTAATTTATAGGGACGCCCAATTGTAAATCTTTATATTAACATTAACAAACTATCATTTAGTTAAACAAATATAAAGCCCATTAATAGCTCATAGTCTAATTTCCACAAGTGTCGTTCTTTTGTCCAAACCCCAATTATGGTACAAAGCCCAATTACCCAATTTTAGTAATTAGCCCAACATCATGATTACTTCGTTTTAAATAAGCATAATAATAACTTAGCTACGAGACATTAATGTAAAAAGGTTGAACATAACTTACAATGATTAAAAATAGCGTAGCGTTACACGGACAGAGTTTCGACTTACACCCTTACAATATTCGCTAACATACCCTTATTATTAGAATTATAATTAAAATTAAAATATAAATTATAAATATATATATATATATTTTACGTATGAGAAGAAGAAGAAAAAGATGGATGAAAATGATCAGAATTCGGTTTGCTTTATAGGGAGTTTCAAAACTGGGGGCTCCGCGACTCGCGGTGAAATCCTCTTCAAACTCCGCGAGTCGCGGAGAATGAATTTACAGCTCAGTCCCTTTGGAGTCTTTCTCTGCCGACGGTTTTTATTTATAAATATAATATATATATAATTAATATAATTAATTATATATTATATTATATTTATATACATAGTTAACTTGTAATTTTTAGTCCGTTGCATCGAGCGTTAAGAGTTGACTCTGGTCCTGGTTCCGGATTTTCGAACGTCCTTGCGTACAATTTAATATCTTGTACTTTGCGTTTTGAATCTTGTACTCTTGTAATTTCGAGACGTTTCTTATCAATAATTGGAACCTTTTTAATTGTCTTTTGTACTTTTGAGCTTTTTGGTCGTTTGCGTCTTCAATTCGTCGAATCTGTCTTTTGTCTTCACCTTTTATTATTTAAACGAATATCACTTGTAAATAGAACAATTGCAACTAAAAGCTTGTCTTTCTTGAGAAATAATGCTATGAAATATATGTTCGTTTTTAGCATTATCAAATATTCCCACACTTGAGCGTTGCTTGTCCTCAAGTAATATCGTCTTGAAATACTAGAATCACTTCTTTATTCTTCACACTTTGTACATCAGTGATTTCTATACGGCGGTATAAACAATGGTAGTAATGATATGGTTTACAGTCCCACATGACTATAAAAATTTAGATCCATTAAGGAAATTGGATCTTTATGAAAACATTTGATCTTTTGAAAATTAAATCTAGTTTTTACCCTAGATAAGTTTTCCGGGATAACCCTTTACCGGTGTTTGCAAAATATTTTTGTGGGTTTGGTGGGTTTCAGATTTGAAAATTTTAGCTCAAAACTTGCGGTTTTGTGTCACCCACTTGCTAGCCTTGTATTTGGAAAGCAACACGTCCAGTTTCCTTGTCCCGTATATTACCTTTCGGTAAACTACCGTCCGGTTGAAAGGAAAGCGTTGAACAAGCAACTGTTAAGGCAATGTCCCCTGACATGCTTTTAATTATGGTCTATAACGTGTCGGACGCAATTACTATCCTTGGTAGGAGCAATAGTAAAGCTCACCCTTATAATTTTTCGGTATGGCACAAGGTCCTGTCTTTGACCACTATGCAACCACCGTTCTTACGGTTGACACCCGATTTAGTTCAGGTGACCTAATGAATTCCAGGTGAATTCCTAGGATTTTACGTTCAATGGTAATGAACGCATTGAAAATGGGTTTTCAGAAAACAAATCGGTTTATAATTTTGATCAAAATATTTTCTCGTTCAAGCTCGAGTTTAGATATCATTGAATTCCATGAGTTTGAATTCTCAATCTTTAAGGTCAATCTCTAGGATTGAGTAATATCAGTCTTAAAAGCTGATTTTTAATCTTTAAGGAGATTATCCTTTCTGGGGATCTGATTCATTAGTCTTATCCAGCTAATTTGCATGGTACCCCCCCATTGTACGAGATAAATCCTTCTCATGGTTAGGATAAATCTGACCACTTGGCGACCCTGTTTAATGCTGAGGTCCGTGGATTTCCTGCTGATTTTAGTGATGACTTATCTAGATTTTTCGTCAACCTACAGCTAGTCTGGATGACAACTTCATGACCTAAATCAAGAAGCGCGTGTCTTTTTCGGAAGACTTTACTTCCTTTTAATGATGGAATTGATTCATCGTGTTAATCCATCTTTTCTTTTCTTTCAGCAGTTAAAACAGTTTAGTTTAGTCCAAAGCAAAAGTATTTTCAGTTATTTGTTACAGATATATGTGACATATGTTTAAGATAACTTGGTAAATTTTCCCACACTTGACTTTTATTTTCCTTTTTATCGTCCTCTATTCCATTTTAAATGAATTTTAACATTTTAGTTTGTTTCTCAATTTATGTCCTTTCCGAGGTAACAATAATTTCGGTGTTAAAACCTAGTTTTATCGTTCATAAATATGTATAAACATGATTTTGAATTCATTTAATTGAAAATTTTGAAAAATTTTACTAGAATTGGGTAGTCAGTATATAAGACTAGGGCTGTTCTTTTTTATCAGAGAGCACTAGATTCTAATACAACTACTGCTTTACTAGTATTTTTAATGGTAACCAAGTGTTTAAGATAAAAATTTTAAAATCCGAAAGAATTTAACCCCTTCCCACACTTAAGATCTTGCAATGCCCTCATTTGCAAGAAATCAGTAACAATTTAAATTATTGAGGGTGATTTGTGTGAAAATGATTAAATTTTTACCAAAGTTTCCAAATATATTGGCGTTTGTTTGCTGAATGATAAATGGTGCACATCATTTGTTCATTCCGTCTTGTTGTTATTTCACATATATTTTGCATCTTGTCGTCAAAATTAGTTGCTTTTGCTGAACTTAATGCCAGTCTTTGAAAATGCGTTGTTTTACCCTGTTGTGTACATAAGATAAACTGCAAACATATATACATATTTTTGAAGTTTGGTATATTACCCCACATTCAAAAATTATTAAAATCTAAGAATAAAAGTTAGATAATTATAAAAATGATTACAATATTAACAAAAGTATTAAACGTATCAATAATTACAAATTACAAAATAAAAAAATAATAATAAGTAAACTAAGGATGATATTGGTACCAATAGGGGTTCCAGGCATAACCATAGGTGCTATAGAATGCTTCGGCAGGGTCATACGTAGGATATGGTGGCTGCATCTCTATAGACCAAGGAGGGAAGATGGGTTTCGGTGTAGGAATATAGTTTCTACCTATATGTTGGCAATGAGCTATGATTTGGTTCTGATGAACTTGCCAATCTTCAAATGCTCTCTGTCTAGCATTTTCGTATTCCTGAGAAGCTATAAACCTTTGCATTTCTTGCATTTCATTCCCCCCTCCTACATTACCTTGCTGCTGGTTTCTCTCCACCTGTGGATGTCTACCATGGTATCGTACTGCGGCGTTATTTCGCCTCTTCAAAACTTTCGCACCATGGTATACATTTAAACCTATAGTATCACGGGGTTCCGGTTCTTCTACTAATAATCCCCCCCGACTTATATCCACACCGAGATATTCACCAATCAAAGTAATAAAAATACCACCTCCTATTATGATATGCGGTCGCATCCCCCGAACCATAGCTGATAAATAATAACCCACACAATATGGTATACTTACAGCGCTTTGTGGGTCTCGAATACACATATGGTAAAACAAATCCTGTTCATTTACTTTTTCCTTGTTCTTACCCCTTTGTGTAATCGAATTAGCTAAAAACCTATGAATCACTCTTAATTCGGCTCTATCTATATCCAAATAAGAGTAATTTCCCCCTTTAAAACGGTGATGGCTTGTCATTTGACTCCACACACCGTGTGTATCAAAATTTTCATCTATCTTTCTACCGTTTAGTATCAATCCTCTACAATCGGCAGACGCTAACTCCTCAGGCGTATATATACGTAAAGCCTGAGCCATGTCCAGTAAAGACATGTGGCGCATCGAACCGCCTAACAAAAATCTAATAAAAGAACGATCGGTTAAACTAGCTACCCGATCATTCAACTCTATACTACATAACAATTCTTCACACCATACTTTATATACAGGTCTACGCATGGTGAATAAATGTACCCAGTCATTAAAAGAAGAATTACCATACCTCTGTATAAGTAATTCCCTAATTGGCCCGGCCAATTCTACAGCTTCTAAGGGTCCCCATTCTATGACCCTCGGTACCTCAACAACCTTAGAATGAAGAGTATGCAAACCCCTTTGATATTTTGGATAATCTATCCAAAGTCTGTCAAATCTCAGGTTCGGGTGCAACTCTTCCAAGTGCATATCGGAAAAGGTCATGACTGGATGAGGTATATCCTGCTTGTAGTAGTTATCCACCTCCTGTTGTTCCAAATTCTCAGCAGGAGCATTGCGGGCTTGGGATGAAGATTCACCCCTTTCAGTCTGCAAAACACATCAAACACAAATTTTGTGCATCCAAATATGCATTAGTGTCAGCAAAATCATCAATCAAAATAATTACAATGACATTATCAATTTATATCAAACTTAAGCTCATTTTCATATTTTCATCAAATCTACACTTTTTCAAATAAGCATATACGAAAATGTTCGCCAAGTTCATAATCATTCAACTCAAATAACATGTCAAAATAATCATTACTAGCAATTAAACAAGTTTCAAATGGCATTATTTTTCAAAAATCAAGTTCATGAATTTTAGACTTGAAAAAGTCCACTTTAATTCTCAAAATCATGTTTAGGCTCAAAGTTTGGATCATTTAACTACCTAGACATGTTACACTACTCAATTTAGCAATAATTCATGACAAAAATCGGCCATAACCTGTTTATATCAAAAAGCCCCAAATTGCTCAAGAACACAAACCCTAGATTATTCAAAATTTGAAGTTTAAGGCTTCTAATCATGTTAAACAGCATCAATCTAGGTTATACAAGCATAATACATAAACAATTTAAGTCTAATTACACTAAAAAGCATCAAAATCAAATTGGGAAAAAAATTGCTCAAGAACATCAAATTTCGAATTAAATAGTGTTTAGGTGTAGAAATTTACCGTTTTTCTTGAGTAATTCTTAGATAGCATCCTTCTCAACATGATTTTAGCAAAAGATTTGGTGATTAACGGTTAAAAATTGTGATTTTGGGGGTTTTTTTTCGTGTTTTTGCGGAGTGTTTTTCGCAGTTATTTTGCTGTTGGGGGTGTGGACTGATCTGTTTGCAGCTCTTTATTTTTTTTTCTGATTTCCGACCCCTCCGCGAGTCGCGGAGATTTAAGCTCCAAACTCCGCGAGTCGCGGAGTTTGGTATTTTTTTTTTTTTTTATAATCATTAACTTATTAAAACAATTAAGTAATTAATTTTAAAATTTTGTTTCCCTTGTTATTTAGGACGAGGTCGTTTCGGATCGATGTCCTAGTCTGTCCCTCGACAAAATTTTAAAATTTGTCTTTTTGTAGCGATTGTTTTAAAAGCTAAGATTTTTGGGTTTTTTTTTTTTTTTTTAATGTTTTTGGCATACTTTAATTCAATAAGATTTAAAAATAATGATAATAAAAGTTCTCGTCCCTCCCTCGGGTAAAGCAATTTCGGTTCAAAGACCTAGTCTTCAACTTACGACGAATTTTAAAAATCATATTTTTAACTTAATGAGATAGAGTAAATTTTTGTTTTTAAATTCACACAACTTAAATATAAAATTCAAAATTTATATTAAAAATTCACACCAAACTTAAAATTTGAAATGCATAAAATTAAAAATTTATATTTTAAAAATTAAAAATTCACACCAAATTTAATTTAAAAATTTATAAATTCATATCAAACTTATATTAATTTTTCAAATATTTACAATTTTAAATATATTGTTTTTACAAAGTTTACAATATTAATTTAAGATTTAAATATTAATTTTAAAAACATGGTAAAAATAAAATTTAAAATCTTTTTGGCTTTTTATCCCACTTTAATCAATCAAATATTATCAAAAATATGCGCCCCTCTTTTCGGTAAAGTAATTTCGGTTCCAAGACCTAATTTAACTCATGACGAATTTTTGAAATATTTTGGGTTGATTGATTAAAGATATTTATACCTTAAGAATAAACGTTAAATTTCGCAGTGATGTAATAAATTTTTGAATGATATCAATAATTTCGGTCGCCAAACCTAATTTTATTCAATACCAATTTAATACTTTTTAGCGAACAAATTAGCGTTTATTATCAAAAGGTTAAAAATAAAAATAAAAATAAAAACTGTACAGACATACCTGTGAAATAGATTTCTTAGTTATATGATCTATCCCATTCATAAGATAGTCGGTTTAATTGGTTTTCCATGGCTACATAGGCGTAACCTCGAGCATTCAGTGTCTTTTCTTCTAAACATATGAGCGGTCCGTCTCTGCATAAAGTAACAAATTCGGTATTTGAATAGGTTTGATTATTTGAACATTTACCTCCATGTGACCATTTTCCGCATTTGTGACATCGTTCTAGGTGTCGTGCTCTTCTTTTCGCTGCGGATTTTGATTTTCCTTTACCAAATTGTAACTTATTATCTTCGCATCTGGATTCTTTTCTAACTCCGTCCATTCTTTCTCTGATTACTGATACTATTTCACTCGGTAGTATATCATTATTACGTTTAGTGATCAAAGCGTGTAGCATTAGACCATGGTTTAGCTCACAGGCAGTCTTCATTTTGTAAAAACCTAAAAAAAATAAAAATTTAGAATGGGGGGAGAATACTAGTTCTTTAGGGTCTGCTAGGGAAAGACCATTCGGGTTCCATTTTCGAGAACTACACGAAAACAGACAATCTAACTCTAACAGAAATACATATTATCCTTTAAAGACTTGATTCTCCCCACACTTACTTAGCTGTGGTGTCGAAATTGTGATTAACTTCGTTGTCGACTTCCATCGGACCATGTATGTAATGTTTAACCCTGTGACCATTAACTTTAAATTCAATCCCATTTGAATTTATCAATTCTATCGTTCCGTATGGGAAAACTCTTTTGACTATGAATGGTCCAGACCATCTTGATTTCAATTTTCCAGGAAATAGCTTGAATCGTGAATTGAAAAGAAGAACTCTGTCTCCTTCTTTAAATTCTTTTGAACTTCTGATTCTTTTATCATGCCATTTCTTCGTTCTTTCTTTATAGATTAACGAATTTTCGTATGCTTCATGTCTTAATTCTTCCAATTCGTTTAGTTGACTTAATCGTAGACGTCCGGCTTCATGTAAATCAAGATTACATGTCTTCAAAGCCCAAAATGCTTTGTGTTCAATTTCTACTGGAAGATGACATGCTTTTCCATAAACAAGTCTAAAAGGTGTGGTTCCAATTGGAGTTTTGTAGGCTGTTCTAAAAGCCCAGAGTGCATCCTCCAATTTAATGGACCATTCCTTCGGATTTGATCCTACGGTTTTCTCTAGAATACGTTTTAAAGCTCGGTTGGTATTTTCAACTTGTCCACTTGTTTGTGGATGATATGCGGTGGAGATTTTATGAGTTACTCCATATCTTTTAAGAACTTTCTCAAGTTGATTATTACAGAAATGAGTACCCCGATCACTTATTAAAGCTTTCGGTGTTCCAAACCTTGCAAAAAGACGTTTTAAAAAGTTGACTACAACTCGTGCATCGTTAGTTGGGAGAGCTTGTGCTTCCGCCCATTTAGATACATAATCAATGGCTACGAGTATATATAGATTATTATGAGATTTTGGAAATGGACCCATAAAGTCAATACCCCAAATGTCAAATACTTCACATACTTGGATGACATTTTGTGGCATTTCATCACGTTGATTTATTTTTCCGGCCCTTTGACATGCATCACAGGATTTGCAAAGAAGGTGTGCGTCTTTGTAAATTGTTGGCCAATAGAATCCAGCATCATAAACTTTTCTTGCTGTTAGTTGAGGCCCATAATGCCCTCCTGTTGGTCCTGTGTGACAATGGTTTAATATTTTACTAGCTTCATCTCCAAATACACATCGGCGTATTATTCCATCGGGACAACTTTTAAACAGATGTGGATCTTCCCAAAAATAGTGTTTTATATCACTGAAAAATTTCTTTCGTCTTTGGTACGATAATCCTTTTTCAAGGAATCCACAAACTAAGTAGTTTGCATAGTCTGCAAACCATGGTATTTCTTTATAATCTATCTTCAATAGATATTCATCAGGAAAGTTGTCTTGTATGGCCGATTCATTTAGAACTTCTAATTCGGGATTTTCAAGACGAGAAAGATAATCAGCGGCGAGATTTTCTGCTCCTCTTTTATCTCGGATTTCAATATCAAACTCTTGTAAGAGTAAGATCCAACGGATTAATCTTGGTTTAGCATCTTGTTTTGAAAATAGGTATCTAAGAGCAGAATGGTCGGTATAGACTATCGTTTTGGATAGAACGAGATATGAACGAAATTTGTCAAAAGCAAAGACAATAGCAAGGAGTTCTTTTTCAGTAGTTGTGTAATTCGTCTGTGCTCCTTGTAATGTCTTACTAGCGTAATAAATAGGTTGAAATCGTTTTTCAATCCTTTGTCCTAAAACGGCTCCCATTGCAAAATCACTTGCATCGCACATTAGTTCAAATGGTAGATTCCAATTTGGTGTTATCATGATCGGCGCATTAGTGAGTTTCTCTTTAAGAATATTAAAAGATTTGATACACTCATCTGAAAAGATGAATGGAGCATCCTTTTCTAGGAGTTTATTCATAGGGGTGGCAATTTTAGAAAAATCTTTTATGAAACGTCGGTAAAAACCGGCATGCCCTAGAAAACTCCTAACTCCTCTAACATTTGTGGGATGTGGAAGTTTAGCAATTACATCTACTTTAGCTCTATCCACTTCAATTCCTTCTTTTGAAATTTTATGTCCAAGAACGATGCCTTCTTTAATCATGAAATGGCATTTCTCCCAATTAAGTACTAGATTTGATTTTTCGCATCTAATTAGCATTCGTTCCAGATTAACTAGACATGATTTAAATGTATCACCGAAGACTGAAAAGTCATCCATGAATACTTCCATGCATTCTTCTATCATGTCGTGAAAAATCGCCATCATACACCTTTGAAAGGTTGCAGGGGCGTTGCAAAGTCCAAATGGCATGCGTTTGTAAGCAAAAGTACCATAAGGGCACGTAAATGTGGTTTTCTCTTGATCTTCGGGTGCTATTGGAATTTGAAAATATTCGGAAAATCCATCTAGAAAACAATAGTAACTATTTCCGGCTAATCTTTCCAACATTTGATCTATGAAAGGTAAGGGAAAGTGATCTTTTCTGGTGGCATCATTTAATTTTCTATAATCAATACATACACGCCATCCTGTTACAGTCCTAGTAGGAATAAGCTTATTTTTCTCATTTGTGATGACAGTCATGCCACCCTTCTTAGGCACGCATTGAACTGGGCTTACCCATGGACTATCAGAGATTGGATAAATTAAACCTGCATCTAGCAGTTTAATAATCTCTTTCTTAACTACATCTTGCATATTAGGATTTAGTCTTCGTTGGGGTTGCACATACGTTTTATGACCTTCTTCCATAAGGATTTTATGTGTGCAATACGAAGGACTTATTCCTTTAATATCATGAATCTTCCATGCAATGGCTGGTTTATGAGCTTTCAACACAGAAATGAGTTGTGATTTCTCATTTTCAGTAAGAGAAGACGATATTATTACAGGTAATTCAGATTCACCATGTAAATAAGCGTATTCCAAATGGTTTGGAAGTGGCTTTAACTCTAATTTCGGAGGTTCTTCTATCGATGATTTATATCGATATCAGTCTTCTTCTTTTAGCATTTGAATTTCTTCTGTTGTTGGTTCATATCTATTAGCTATAAGTGTAGCTAACATTTCAGCTTCATCAATTGGTTCATTACCTTCTCCTAAAGAACATTCTCCTGTTCCTTGTAATTCTGGAAATTCTTTTAATAATTCTGCATGTGCATCTATAGTTTGAATATAATAACATGTATCATCTGCAGATTGTGGTTGTTGCATTGCTCTATCAACTGAAAAGGTAACACTCTCATCCTCTATACTTAGGGTCAGTTTCTTACCGAACACGTCTATCATTGCTTTAGCCGTGTTTAAGAATGGTCTTCCTAATATGAGAGGAACTTGAGAATCTTCTTCCATGTCCAGAACAACAAAATCTACTGGAAATACTAAAGTACCAACTTTAACTAGCATGTTCTCCATTATCCCTCTAGGATATTTTATTGATCTATCGGCTAGTTGTATGCTTATTCTGGTTGGTTTTAATTCTCCAAGGTCTAGTTTAGCGTATAGTGAATACGGCATTAGATTTATACCAGCACCTAAGTCTGCCAATGCTTCTATTGAACTAAGACTACCCAGAAAACATGGAATTGTGAAACTTCCTGGATCAGATAGTTTTTCTGGTATCTTATTCAACAGCACTGCTGAACAATTAGCATTCATAGTAACAGCCGAGAGTTCTTCCATTTTCTTTCTATTTGAGATTAGATCTTTCAAGAATTTAGCATATCTAGGCATTCCTGAAATCACATCAATGAAAGGAAGATTTACATTTATCTGTTTAAACATATCCAAGAATTTGGATTGCTCGGCTTCAAGTTTTTCTTTCTTCATTTTACTCGGGTAAGGAAGTGGTGGTTGGTATGGTTTAACATAAGGTTTATCCCTAACTGTGTTATCTTCATTAACCTTTTCAACTACCGGTTCTTTTTCCTTATCTTGATCAGGTTGTGGTTCTTGTGGAGTAGGAATAGCTTCATCAGAAGTTACAGGTATTTCAGGTGGTTTAAGTGTTGTACCACTTCTTGTGGTAATAGCTTTAGCTGTTTTATTCCGGGGGTTAGCATTTGTATCACTAGGTAGACTTCCCGGTTTTCTTTCACCTATTAACCTTGCTAGGTTACTCACTTCTTGTTCCAGATTTTGAATAGAAGCTTGTTGATTTCTAAATGCTTGAGCATTTTGTTCATTGGTTTGTTTCTGAGAGGTGAAAAACTGCGTTTGAGTTTCAACTAGCTTTGTCATCATATCTTCTAAATTCGGCTTTTTATCATCGGTTTGTTGTGGTGGTTTGTTTTGAAAATTTGGTCTTTGCTGATTGTAATTATTATTGGATACTTGTTGATTGCTAGGACCTTGTTGGTTGTTGTATGGAATATTTCTGTTATAATTCTGGTTTTGATTGTAAATCGGTCTTGGCGGTTGATAATTATTCTGATAATTATTTCCAGGCCTTTGGTTTATGTATGAAATATTCTCTCCTTGTTCCATTGTTAATTCAATACTGAGACAATCTTTTGTCAAATGTGGTCCTCCACACTGCTCACAACTAATTCGTATTGAGTGAATATCTTTAGTCATCTTTTCCATTCGTCTCTCCACAGCATCTATCTTTGCGGAAATGGAATCTAAGTCATGGCTAGAATCGGCTCTAGCTGCTTTAGTTGATCTAATGATATCTTTTTCTTGGTGCCACTCATGTGAGTGGGAAGCAGTGTTATCAATAATTTTGTAAGCATCAGTTTCGGTTTTCTTCATAATAGAACCACCAGCTGCTATATCTATGTCTTTCCTTGTAGTGATGTCGCATCCTTGGTAGAATATTTGTACTATTTGACAGGTGTCTAAACCATGTTGCGGACATCCTCTTAACAACTTTCCATATCTTGTCCATGCCTCATATAGAGTTTCATTTGGCTTCTGTGTAAACGTAACAATTTCTGCTTGAAATCTTACGGCTTTAGATGCAGGAAAGAATTGTTTAAGAAATTTGTCAACTAACACGTCCCATGTATCAATCGCCCCTTCAGGTAACGATTCCAACCAATCTTTGGCTTCTCCCTTTAAAGTCCAGGGAAATAACATGAGATATATCTGTTCATCCTCCACTTCTCGGATTTTAAATAGTGTGCAGATCCTATTAAAGGTACGTAGATGTTCATTTGGATCTTCCTTCGGCGCACCACTAAATTGGCATTGATTAGTCACCATGTGTAGAATTTGTCCTTTGATTTCGTAATCTGGCGCATTAATGTCTGGATGAGTAATTGCGTGACCTTGGCCAGTGCGTTTAGCTCTCATTCGGTCTTCCATACTTAAAGGTTCCAGATTCTCCATAATTGAATTTGTTGAATCGGTATCACTAGATGATTCTGATTTAATGGTTCGTTCCTCAACAATCTCTGTTTGAATGATTGGTGGTTCCGGAGGAAAGTTTAATGGTTCAGGATCTACGAACCGTTCCTGAATATTTTCCGGATTCTCAATTGTGAGGTCGGGTTCAAAAAATGGATTATCGGAAATTTGAACTGAAGTACTTGGTCGACTGGATGACGATTCTAAAGAAAAATCAACGGCAGTTATATTTGCTAAATGTCTTGATCTAGTTACAGGTGGTGAACGTACAAAAGGTGATGAACGTCTTGCTCGGTGCATTCACTGAATATCCTATTAGTTTTAAAAAGGAAAGAAAAATTATAATAAGTTATCCAACCAATAGACTTTTCTGATTTTGCCCACGTTTTGAATAGCCAAAAGATGCAGCAGAGGGGCAAGATCCATTTGGTCTCAATATAATTGAGGACTGTTTGGCTCCAATAACCCGGTCCACGTACAAATCCAACTATTACTACGAACCAGAAAATTTTGATGTCTATCAATTTAACCACTCAAAATAAATTTTCGTAATTTTAAGAAATTTAGATAAGAAGTAGAAAAAATTCTAAGTCCTAAAAACTAGAATGGCGAGAAATAAGAGAGAAAAAGAGTTCGTCGCAAAAGGTCGAAAAAGAAAAATGGTTGAAAAATAAAAGGTGACGGAAAAAATAAAAGAAACTTATAAAACTTAAAAATACTTGACTAACCTAATCTTATTACTACAACTAACTTAAAATTATAATCGCAAATTGAAATTACTAATTGGAATGATAATTGATACATAGTAAAAGGTGTCTAAAAATATTAAAGCTTACAGGAAAAACTAAATCCCAAATGGAAATAACTTAAAAAGAAACTAAAACTTAAAAAGGCGTCGCAAAATTCTAAAGCACCTAAATCTTAGTCTAAAGAAAAAGCACTTAAGGAATTCTACGGCAAAGCCTAAAAATCTAGGAGTAAAAATAACTATAGCAAAAACTAAGTTTAAAATTAAATATGAGCTAAAAATACAAATATTACGCTAAAACGATTAAAAAGGGACAAAATATAAAAATATACAAAAAGTTGTAAAAAGTACAATTTTTATAAAAATATTATTTTTATATTATTTATTTAATAAAACTACTAATTTTACAATTTAATAAAACTAATTAATACTAAATACATAAATTAAATAAAAAGTAAAAGTTAAAATAAAATTAATTATAATAATAATAATAATTAGGGTTAATAATAATAATAATAATTATTAAATAATCCGTAATAAATGCAGGATTAGGGCTTTGTCGCCTGTCAGAAAATCTCCGCGAGTCGCGGTAATCAATGCAGCAAACCCCGCGAGTCGCGGGGTTCAGAATTTCAACTGACAGGTTTAATTTCAACGCGTTTTTCTTTCTTTATTTTTTTTTTTTCTGTTTTCTTTTTATATAAATAAAAGATATTTAAATAAAACTTATATTTTTATAAACTAAAATAAAAATAAAGAAACTTATAAAACTTAAATATTTAACAAAATCTTAAAAATACTTATATTTTTGTTTTTCTTTTTATATTTTTGAATAATTAAAACGTATTTTTACAAAAACGAATTTTAATAAAAGTTAACTAAAAATCTTTTTTTTTTATATTAGCGTTGCGCTTCCGGCGTTTAAGAGTGTCCCCGGCAGCGGCGCCAAAAATACTTGATGTCAAAGCTAAGGGGTATAAAATACTATTGAAGTTTACAACGAAACACTATTAAATACGATACAATTTTACACAAGATATTTATTTATTTATAGAATGGATATACTTAAACCTTGCTACAACACTTATAGGCAGTGTACCTAATCGTAAAGTAGTGTAGTTTTTAGTAAGTCCGGTTCGTTCCACAGGGAAATCTTTAAACAAAGCTTAACGCTATATTAGTTTACTTTTATAAAAATACAAATATATATATATAAGTAATATTATTATTATAAAGGGGGGTTTTTACCGTTTAATGACCGGTTTGTCGATTTTAAAACTTTAGTCGCAGTTAAAACCAAATGTAAAATAATAAATACAAGACTTAATTTTAAGCGTAAAGTAAATAACGATAATGAAATTGCAATAAAAGTGCGATAAAATAAAATTGCGATAATTAAAAAGTACGATAATTAAAAGTGCGATTAAATAACAATAAATAAAAATGCGATAATTAGAAGTGCAATTAAATATAAAATAAAGGAAATTAAATATGAAATAAAAGAATTATGCTTATTTAAACTTCCGTAATCATGATGTTTGACGTGTTGATTTTAGTTTTATGCCCATGGGTTAATTGTCCTTTGTCCTGGATTATTTAATATGTCCGTCTGGTTTTTGTCCATAACAGTCCATCAGTCGTAAATATAAAGTGCGAGTGTCCTCGTCAAATTATTCTTATACCCGAAGTTAAATATTCCAACTAATTGGGGATTCGAATTGTAACAAGGTTTTAATACTTTGTTTAATGAATACACCAGGTTATCGACTGCGTGTAAACCAAGGTTTTACTACTTTGTTAACAATTACACCAATTACCCTTGAATGTAATTCACCCCTGTTTCAACAAGTTTATTAACTATTAATCCATTTCCGTGTCCGGTTAAATGAATGATTATTCGTACATATAAATACCCCGCCCATCGTGTCCGATCGAGTGTATATGGTAATTTATAGGGACGCCCAATTGTAAATCTTTATATTAACATTAACAAGCTATCATTTAGTTAAACAAATATAAAGCCCATTAATAGCTCATAGTCTAATTTCCACAAGTGTCGTTCTTTTGTCCAAACCCCAATTATGGTACAAAGCCCAATTACCCAATTTTAGTAATTAGCCCAACATCATGATTACTTCATTTTAAATAAGCATAATAATAACTTAGCTACGAGACATTAATGTAAAAAGGTTGAACATAACTTACAATGATTAAAAATAGCGTAGCGTTACACGGACAGAGTTTCGACTTACACCCTTACAATATTCGCTAACATACCCTTATTATTAGAATTATAATTAAAATTAAAATATAAATTATAAATATATATATATATTTTACGTATGAGAAGAAGAAGAAAAAGATGGATGAAAATGATCAGAATTCGGTTTGCTTTATAGGGAGTTTCAAAACTGGGGGCTCCGCGACTCGCGGTGAAATCCTCTTCAAACTCCGCGAGTCGCGGAGAATGAATTTACAGCTCAGTCCCTTTGGAGTCTTTCTCTGCCGACGGTTTTTATTTATAAATATAATATATATATAATTAATTATATATTATATTATATTTATATACATAGTTAACTTGTAATTTTTAGTCCGTTGCGTCGAGCGTTAAGAGTTGACTCTGGTCCCGGTTCCGGATTTTCGAACGTCCTTGCGTACAATTTAATATCTTGTACTTTGCGTTTTGAATCTTGTACTCTTGTAATTTCGAGACGTTTCTTATCAATAATTGGAACCTTTTTGATTGTCTTTTGTACTTTTGAGCTTTTTGGTCGTTTGCGTCTTCAATTCGTCGAATCTGTCTTTTGTCTTCACCTTTTATTATTTAAACGAATATCACTTGTAAATAGAACAATTGCAACTAAAAGCTTGTCTTTCTTGAGAAATAATGCTATGAAATATATGTTCGTTTTTAGCATTATCAATTACCTTCTGCGCGATGACGGGAAGGGAGGTGTGAAGCTTTGACAAGTCTGCCTCCGCTAGCTCGCGGCCAGTCACCGCATCGTCCATCTCCCTGCGCACCCTTTCCAGTTCAATCCGCAAGCACTCCGTCTCCCCCTTAGCCTGGTCACCCGCCCCCACCAGCTCACGGTTCTTTTCCCTTTCCTCAATCAGCGCGGCTTTTGTCTCCACCGCAGTCACCTCCACCGCCTTGCGTGCTTCTTCCGTGGCATCCCTATCTTTTTTGACCTGGTCAATGCCCGCTTGCAGAAGTCCCAACTCTGTTTCTTTCCGCAAGGCCACTTGATACAAATTGGTGGAGCGGGCCTGATCCGCAACCATACCAAAGAACACAAGGGCGTTCTGGATGAAGGCATTGAGCGCTTGGTGAAAGGGCATTGCGGCTAGCTGATTACGAAACTCAGCGGGAAAGATTTGTTGCAGAAACGCAGACTGCTCTGCGGCGTTTTCGGTGGAGGACTGGGTGAGCTGCACCAGGTTTACCAATCGAAAGCTACCGGGCGGTGGGACTGGCGTAGAATCAGAATCAAGGTGTATTGCCCTGTCCCTGGATGTGGCGGTAGCTTCCAGTTCTGAATTTGCCTGCGGCGGCGTCTGCCACGTCTCCTCATTATGCTCTACATATCAGTAACTTGTTAGCACATGAAGTTAATCGTACGGTGTTTACGAAAGAAATGAGATGCTTACCGGTGATAGGAGGAGGAAGATCTGCGGATGCTGGATCGACGGGGACAAAGTTATCATTCCTCATGTCCTACTTTTATTTAGGAGTTAGCTTCTTCTTCTTCTGCTTGGTTTGGGTGGCTTCGGCAGCCTTGCGTTTGTTGCCTGAGGTGGCAGGAGCTTGCACCTCGTTCTGCCAGTCTTCTCCTGCTCAAGCGGCTCATTAATATTCTGCTTACGGAAGGAGATGGTCGCAATCTCCTCTGCGGTAAGCACCTTCTTCATCTTCATCTCTGCAAGCATATATGCAATATTAAAACATGTATGTATACGCTAGTGATTAAATATTCATATGCATTTATACTATTCTTACCCTTTCCATTCGGTCCGACTATGGCTGGACGCACATCCTCCCATGGCCAGTGTGCGGATATCTTTCCTAACCGCAGCATCACGTTCCCATATGATCGGTGCACCAACTGTGCGTTAGCGCACTCCACTAACAGCTTTGTTTCCTCATCATCGAGGACCGGGGTTTTGTTCATGTCCTTAGCCATGCTTTCGCACCAGATAAGCGTTTGCGGGAAGTTGGCTCCCACAACAGATTGGTCAATAAAAAAGAAGGTTTCTTTCCAATGGCCCGCGTTCGATTTGGGGGTTTTGGTGAAGTTCTGATGAGCGAAGAAAGTGAACCACGATTTGTGATTCGCTAAGCGGTATAGGTGGCAGAACACCTTCACTAAGGGCAACTTATTGAGTGCAATGCACCACATCTCAAACAGTACAATCTTCCCTATTGCGTAAGGGTGTAATTGCCCTAACCCTATGCCAAAATGATCTAAAACGCCCAAAAAGAAGTCGGATGGGGGCACTCTAAAATTGTCATGTTTAAACGCATGCTCATATATGGCTACTTTGTTCTCCGGCGATTTGTGGGCACGTTGATTAGATTGGGGAGGCACCGGATTGTACTGTGCTAGCGGTGGGTATTTTTTAACTAAAGAATCAATATGCTTCTGCTCTATAATAGACACTACACTATCTACATATGTCTCGTTAGCCTTAGTCATTTTCTATAAAGTGATCGGAGAATAGCTAACCTTTAGAAGTTGGCCGGAATATTCAAGTTTTGATCGGAATTGAAATTGGCAGCGTATTGAGGAAGCTTGATGCAGAAAAATGGAAATGTGGGAGAAACAGGTCTATTTATAGTGCAACTTGGGGTCATGGGGTGAAACGAGTTTCATCGTGGCTGTACACGTGTAACACAATCAACGATTGATATTTTTTGCACGCGCGTGGGCGTCAGTTCGATGTGTCCTGTGTTGAGAGCGTGGCTCACACGCGCCTGCCAAACTGCCACTTTACGTCTTGTCAGTCGAATGAGTTTCTGCGACAGTGACATGCATTTAATGACATCGAAACGCACGCGGAAAATTAAATGCTGGCCGTTTTCTTGTTTTTTCTTTTTCGCTTAATAGTTTGATATCATATGTCTTGCGTCATATAACATCAAACTGGGGGGACATAATGATACCGCAACCCACATGCGCAATGCATACGTATGCGGGCACTCGCTGGCATATGTATGCGTGTACTTTGTATGCGGTATGCGGCATGCGTATTCGTATCGAATGCCTATGTTTCTGGTACGGCGGTTACTTGGTCCTCAAGTAAGTATCTTTTCCATAATTATATCCGTGATTTGGGGGAGTTGGTTATGGAAGAGATTACCATTATCTCGGATGGTTCTGGAATTAGGGTTTGCCTATATATACAAACCCTTATTGTCATTCTAACAACAACGACAGCGTTACGTGACAATCACCAATTACACATCTTACGTAACCCTCATCATCTCTCGTCTTCTCAAGGTTAACAGGTTAGTTCTTTGTCGACTAGCACCTACAACCTTTATATGGGGCCTTCTGATCAACGAGCGTTATCGAAGGTGGACTTAATCACTTGGCCACCCCGCTGACATCATCATGTCGGCCTGGGTTATTCACGGTAGCCGGACCGGAGAGCCTTGTTCTAAGATCCTTAAACCCTCTTTATGCATTGAACAGGCATATTAACCCTGTGGTAAAATATGCATGATCAGGCTCGAGTCCTTTCACTTGTAGCTCTTTCTTCTTTATTTATTCAACCTTTTTTCCCGGTAACTATTTTTTCAACTATTTTCTTATTTTTATTCAATTAGTACTTCATATTAATTCAAAATCTAGGTTTTGACGGTGCATTCAAAATGTGAGTCGGGTCATTCACCAATCACCAAGAGTAAATGTGACATTGCATTCAATATCTTGATAAGCTTATCAAATAAATTTGATCTTGAAGTTTCCACCAAAAAAATTAGTGAATGTTAATGATTATTGAAATCTAAGCCTTACAAAAAATCTTGAATTTGTCTCAAGGTAATTATCTATAAAAAAAAACATTACTTATTAACGGAACAAATATTGTACGGAAAATTTGTGTTAAAATATAACTTGATTTTTTTATTTTTTATTTAATCATACTTTGTCGATAAATTTTTATGACTCGATTCGATATATTTAAGTATTATTTTGCGACACCATAAAATAAATAAAATATCTTGCTGTGAATGAAAGTTGAGTAAACTAAATGTAAGAACAATGTAAAACTGAAAATGTGTTCGACTGATTTATTATGAATCACATACATGAGTTTAAATACAAGGAAAAAGGAAAAGAGTATTAAATGCTTAGCAAGTCTAATAAGAAATATTAAATGCTAGCCTAATAAAACAAACATGCTAGTCTAATACTCCGTAGAACATTAAATGCTAGATATAAAAGAGATGAAAAAATTACGTCGATAGTACCTGTGGTTTGTTCATTTTGTCACCACAGCACCTAAAGTTATATTTTTGCTTCAATGGTACCTAGGGTTTCATTTTATTACTGAAGTGGTACCAACCTCTAACGTCCGTCACATTTAAGCGTCTAACCCCTAACATGCGTGGCACATGTGAGGGTAATTTTGTCCGTTTAATTTTTGATCTCAATATAAAAACAGCAGGCTGTTCCTTCTTCGACGATTAACAATTCTCAAATATAAACCCTAATTTACAGTATTAGTAGGTGGTCCCCATTATACCAAATAACGTACGAGATATTAACAATTCCCAAATATATAGGTGGTCACCGTCATCGACGTCAGGATCAACATCAAAATCGTCATCCGATCTTGTTCTCCGTGCACCTGAATTCTCAAAGCTGATTTCCGTCACCGTCACCGTCATCGTAATAACGTCTTCTTTTCGATCATCATCCACCGGTTCTTCTCCGTCACGAAATATTCCCTATAAAAAAATACATACACCTCTATATTCATTTATTATTTGAAACTAAATAATAAAATAAATTAATTACAAATTCACTTACGAGAGTGAGAGCAAGAGATGTAGACAGAAAAAAGTGTTTAGCAGATGATGAAGAAGTCGGTTGATTATTATCATTTGAAGACGACATGAGCATATATATTAAATGTAAATATATGTGTAAGAATTATGGTATGTATTATTTTGTATTTGTATGATGAGTGTTATGAATTAGGCATGGCGGTGATGGAGCCTGGTGATGGTTGTTGTAATGGTGATTTGTGTGTGACTGTTGAGTGATATGGTAATGGTTGGAGTGTGGGGCCCAAGAAATGGAGTCTCAACGTTTTATTCTTTTTTTAAGAAAAAATTACGTCCAGGTAAAATGGACTGCTGAATGTTACGGATTTATTTATTGGTATATCTTATTGTAAATGGACAAAAGTGTCCTCACATGCATGGCACATGTAAAAGCTTAAGTGTTAAACATTGACGACAGTTTGTCTTGGGTACTATCCACGTTAGTGCAACAAATCTGAGGTACCACTGAAGTTAAAAATAAAGTTTAGGTGTTGTGGTGAAAAACTTAATAAACCACATGTACTATGGACGTAATTTTTTCAAAAGAGATCCTACAATCTCTATTTTTCATCCTTGGAAATATCTCATAAATCAAGGGATTATAATATCCCATAAATCAAAGGATTATGTTGCACTAATTTTAACACTCTCCCTTAGTGCAAACTCTCGATCAAAAATCCCCAACGCTTCTCGAAATTCCATGAACTTGGTTTTCATTAGAGCTTTAGTTAAGATGTCGGCTACTTGAGCATTTGTCCTTATGTTTGCTAACTCGATCTCCCTGCTAAGAACCTTTTCACGAATAAAATGATATCTCATTTCTATATGCTTAGTACGGGCATGAAACACAGGATTCGAAATAAGCTTGATTGCACTTTCGTTGTCACATTTCAATTTAACAACATAATCTACTTTTTCAAGTATGTCACCAATCAATCTTCTTAACCAAGTACATTCTTGAGCTGCCATAGTTGCAGCTATATATTCCGCTTCCGTGCTAGATAAAGCAACAACGTCTTGCTTCTTGCTACACCATGAAATTACCACGGAACCCATGTTAAAATAGTAACCCGAAGTTGAATGGCGATCATTTGCATCTCCCATCCAATCTGCATCCACGAAACCATTTAACAAAACATCGTCACACTTCTTGTACCACAAACCGTGACCCATTGATCCTTTCACATAACGAAGGATCCTTTTTGCTGCATCAAGATGAACATTAGTTGGACATTACATAAATTGAGAAACAATGCCAACCGAGTAAGAAATTTCCGGCATTGTGATGGTTAGATAGATCAAACTCCCAACCATTTGTCGGAACAACTTCACATCCTTGAGCTCTTTTCATCGATCTTTCTTCATTTTGAGGTTTAGTTCCATTGGAGTAGTCATGGTCTTTGACTCTCCCATGTTGAAACGTTCCAAGAGACTTCTTTTATAACCCCTTTGAGAGATAAAGTACCCATTTTCTAATTTATAAACTTCCAAGCCAAGAAAACATCCAATCTCCCCCAGATTCTTCATTTCAAACCGAACCGAAAGATCATCACTTAAACGAGAGATTTCTGACTCTTTTCCTCCGGTGATAATCATGTCATCAACATATAATAACACCAAAACATGGAAACCTGGTTCTTTCTTTACAAACAAACTAGAATCCGCATCAGAAATCTTAAAACCACAAAAGATAAGGTATTGTGCAGCCTTACCGTACCAAGCTCTCGGAGCTTGTTTCAAGCCATAAAGAGTTTTCTTCAACCGGCACACATATTCTAGAAATTGATTTGAAATGAACCCAATAGGTTGTTCCATGAACACCTCACAATCAAGCTCTCCATATAAAAAAGCATTTTTCACATCAAGTTGCCACAATTTCCACCCTTTGTAAGATGCTAGTGAGATTATTGTTCTCACCATTACCATTTTAGCCACGGGGCTAAAAGTTTTCTCATAATCAAGCCCATAACTTTGACAAAAGCCACGAGCCACCAACCGAGCCTTGAACCTATTAATGGTTCCATCCGAGTTCTTCTTCAAACGGTAGACCCATTTGCAAGTAACCGGTTTACATGCTTCCGGTTTCTTGACAAGCTCCCAAGTTTCATTCTTTTCCAATGCATCAATTTCCTCTTGCATTGCTTTTCTCCAATCCGGAGAATCTTTAGCTTCTTCGTAACATATTGGTTCTTCGGTTAAGCCACCTGAAAAGAAACAAGTTGTGACCCTCATAGTCACTTAGATGTCTTGGTTGTCTCTTTTCTCTTGTTGACTTTCTAACTTGAGTTGATACTTCTTCACTAGGTGTCTCTTCTTGAGTTTGAGAAACACCATCATTCTCACTTTCTTCTTGAGTGTCGAAGCTAGGAAATATAAATTTGTAATCTCTATTTTCTTCACCATTTTTGCTTGATTCAGAAAATTGAGAAGACACTTCATCAAATACCACATCTTTTGAAGTGGTAAAATTCTTTATTTCTAGATCCATATACCTCCAACCTTTCCTGTGAGAATCATAACCAACAAAAATCCACCTTCGAGCTTTTGGGTCAAGTTTGGTTCGGTTAGATTTTGGAACATGAACATAACAAATAGAACCAAACACCCTAAAATAGCTTACATTAGGCTTTTCACCATAAGCTAGCTCAAAAGATGATTTTTGTGTACCTGGCCAAGATGGTAACCGATTAGACACATGACAAACATATTGAAGTGCTTCCGCCCATAGCTCCCTAGGAAACCCCTTGTCATGTAACCAAGATAAGCATATTGAAACACGGTAAGCAATCTTTCTTTCTGAAACCCCATTTTGTTGTGGAGTATCCGGACAAGTCATTTGGCGAGAAATACCAATTTTTTTACAATAAGTAAAGAAATCATTTGACATGAATTCTTCACCATTATCACTCCTAAGAGCTTTTACCATTCTCCCAAATTCTGATTCTACCGCTTTTTTGAATTCTATAAACTTTGATAAGGCTTCGCTGTTCTCCTTTAGGAATTTCACCCAAGTAAACCGAGAATAGTCATCAATTAACACCATGACGTAGCAATGACCGCTATAACTTGGTGTTTTTGTTGGCCCCATCAAGTCCGTATGAATCAAGTCAAGCAAACCTTGTTTTTGATTTGTTGACTTCTTATATGGAAGTCGGTGTGACTTTCCATATTGACATCCTTGGCATATTACTTCCTCACGAACATTCTTTAGTTGAGGAATTCCATCAACTAGTTTATGTGAGAATATCTTTTGCAACATTTGATATCCCACATGGTGAAATGTCCCGTTCTTATTGATTAAAAACGTTCCATATTAATTGATTTCGTTGCGAGGTTTTGACCTCTAAATGAGACGTTTTTCAAAGACTGCATTCATTTTAAAACAAACCATAACCTTTATTTCATCAATAAAGGTTTAAAAAGCTTTACGTAGATTATCAAATAATGATAATCTAAAATATCCTGTTTACACACGACCATTACATAATGGTTTACAATACAAATATGTTACAACAAAATAAGTTTCTTGAATGCAGTTTTTACACAATATCATACAAGCATGGACTCCAAATCTCGTCCTTATTTAAGTATGCGACAGCGGAAGCTCTTAATAATCACCTGAGAATAAACATGCTTAAAACGTCCACAAAAATGTTGGTGAGTTATAGGTTTAACCTATATATTTCAAATCATAATAATAGACCACAAGATTTCATATTTCAATACACATCCCATACATAGAGATAAAAATCATTCATATGGTGAAACCTGGTAACCGACATTAACAAGATGCATATATAAGAATATCCCCATCATTCCTGGACACCCTTCGGATATGATATAATTTTCGAAGTACTAAAGCATCCGATACTTTGGATGGGGTTTGTTAGGCCCAATAGATCTATCTTTAGGATTCGCGTCAATTAGGGTGTCTGTTCCCTAATTCTTAGATTACCAGACTTAATAAAAAGGGACATATTCGATTTCGATAATTCAACCATAGAATGTAGTTTCACGTACTTGTGTCTATTTTGTAAATCATTTATAAAACCTGCATGTATTCTCATCCCAAAAATATTAGATTTTTAAAGTGGGACTATAACTCACTTTCAAAGATTTTTACTTCATCGGGAAGTAAGACTTGGCCACTGGTTGATTCACGAACCTATAACAATATATACATATATATCAAAGTATGTTTAAAATATATTTACAACACTTTTAATATATTTTGATGTTTTAAGTTTATTAAGTCAACTGTCCTCGTTAGTAACCTACAACTAGTTGTCCACAGTTATATGTACAGAAATAAATCGATAAATATTATCTTGAATCAATCCACGACCCAGTGTATACGTATCTCAGTATTGATCACAACTCAAACTATATATATTTTGGAATCAACCTCAACCCTGTATAGCTAACTCCAACATTCACATATAGAGTGTCTATGGTTGTTCCGAAATATATATAGATGTGTCGACATGATAGGTCGAAACATTGTATACGTGTCTATGGTATCTCAAGATTACATAATATACAATACAAGTTGATTAAGTTATGGTTGGAATAGATTTGTTACCAATTTTCACGTAGCTAAAATGAGAAAAATTATCCAATCTTGTTTTACCCATAACTTCTTCATTTTAAATCCGTTTTGAGTGAATCAAATTGTTATGGTTTCATATTGAACTCTATTTTATGAATCTAAACAGAAAAAGTATAGGTTTATAGTCGGAAAAATAAGTTACAAGTCGTTTTTGTAAAGGTAGTCATTTCAGTCGAAAGAACGACGTCTAGATGACCATTTTAGAAAACATACTTCCACTTTGAGTTTAACCATAATTTTTGGATATAGTTTCATGTTCATAATAAAAATCATTTTCTCAGAATAACAACTTTTAAATCAAAGTTTATCATAGTTTTTAATTAACTAACCCAAAACAGCCCGCGGTGTTACTACGACGGCGTAAATCCAGTTTTACGGTGTTTTTCGTGTTTTCAGGTTTTAAATCATTAAGTTAGCATATCATATAGATATAGAACATGTGTGTAGTTAATTTTAAAAGTCAAGTTAGAAGGATTAACTTTTGTTTGCGAACAAGTTTAGAATTAACTAAACTATGTTCTAGTGATTACGAGTTTAAACCTTCGGATAAGATAGTTTTATATATATGAATCGAATGATGTTATGAACATCATTACTACCTCAAGTTTAGTAGGTAAACCTACTGGAAGTGACAAGAAATGATCTAGCTTCAAAGGATCTTGGATGGCTTGAAAGTTCTTGAAGTAGGATCATGACACAAAAACAAGTTCAAGTAAGATTTTTACTCGAATTAAGATAGTTTATAGTTATAGAAATTGAATCAAAGTTTGAATATGAATATTACCTTGAATAAGAAAGATAACCTACTGTATATAACAAAGGTTTCTTGATCTTAGATGATTACTTGGAATGGATTAGAAAACTTGGAAGTAAATTAGTAAACTTGAAGGGATTTTTGAAGTGTTCTTGAAGTGTTCTTCCTATGATGATTATAGCTTGATTCTTGAAGTGATTTTTGATGAAGATGATGATTAAATACTGGAAAAATACGTTCATAATAGTGTGTGTGTGTGTGTGTTGAGAGAGAATTAGAAAGAGAATTGGAAGTGAAATGGAGTGAATGATGAGTGGTAATTGGTGAGTGGTGAGTGGGGTTAAAAGGAGTTCTAGTTAGTTGACTAGCTCATGGTAGAAGTTAAAATTGATTAGTCATACATGACATAATCAAGAGTGGAATCCCATGCTAGTTCCTATTGGTATATACTCATAGTAAGTACGTTTTGAAGCTGTGTATAATACGGGTAAGAATACGACTAGAATTCTTGATGAAAGAAAAGAATGGAAAAGTCATTGTAACCATTTTCGTTAAGTATGAGTGTTTTTATATATGTCTTGAAGTCTTCCAAAAGTATTTTAATACATCTAAATACACTACATGTATATACATTTTAACCGAGTCGTTAAGTCATCGTTAGTCGTTACATGTAAGTGTTGTTTTGAAACCTTTAAGTTAACGATCTCAATTAATGTTGTTAACCCATTGTTTATTATATCTAATGAGATGTTAAATTATTATATTATCATGATATTATGATATATTAATGTATCTTAATATGATATATATACATTTAAATGTCGTTACAACGATAATCGTTACATATATGTCTCGTTTCGAAATCCTTAAGTTAGTAGTCTTGTTTATATGTATATAACTCATTGTTAATATACTTATGGAGATACTTACTTATCATAATCTCATGTTAACCATATGTAAATCCATATATATATCGTCATGTCGTTTTTACAAGTTTTAACGTTCGTGAATCGCCGGTCAACTTGGGTGGTCAATTGTCTATATGAAACATATTTCAATTAATCAAGTCTTAATAAGTTTGATTGCTTAAAATGTTGGAAACATTTAATCATGTAAATACCAATCTCAATTAATATATATAAACATGGAAAAGTTCGGGTCACTACAGTACCTACCCGTTAAATAAATTTCGTCCCGAAATTTTAAGCTGTTGAATGTGTTGACGAATCTTCTGAAAATAGATGCGGGTATTTCTTCTTCATCTGATCTTCACGCTCCCAGGTGAACTCGGGTCCTCTACGAGCATTCCATCGAACCTTAACAATTGGTATCTTGTTTTGCTTAAGTCTTTTAACCTCACGATCCATTATTTCGACGGGTTCTTCGATGAATTGAAGTTTTTCGTTGATTTGAATTTCATCTAACGGAATAGTGAGATCTTCTTTAGTAAAACATTTCTTCAAATTCGAGACGTGGAAAGTGTTATGTACAGCCGCGAGTTGTTGAGGTAACTCAAGTCGGTAAGCTACTGGTCCGACACGATCAATAATCTTGAATGGTCCAATATACCTTGGATTTAATTTCCCTCGTTTACCAAATCGAACAACGCCTTTCCAAGGTGCAACTTTAAGCATGACCATCTCTCCAATTTCAAATTCTATATCTTTTCTTTTAATGTCAGCGTAGCTCTTTTGTCGACTTTGGGCGGTTTTCAACCGCTGTTGAATTTAGATGATCTTCTCGGTAGTTTCTTGTATAATCTCCGAACCCGTAATCTGTCTATCCCCCACTTCACTCCAACAAATCGGAGACCTGCACTTTCTACCATAAAGTGCTTCAAATGGCGCCATCTCAATGCTTGAATGGTAGCTGTTGTTGTAGGAAAATTCTGCTAACGGTAGATGTCGATCCCAACTATTTCCGAAATCAATAACACATGCTCGTAGCATGTCTTCAAGCGTTTGTATCATCCTTTCGCTCTGCCCATCAGTTTATGGATGATAGGCAGTACTCATGTCTAGACGAGTTCCTAATGCTTGCTGTAATGTCTGCCAGAATCTTTAAATAAATCTGCCATCCCTATCAGAGATAATAGAGATTGGTATTCCATGTCTGGAGACGACTTCCTTCAAATACAGTCGTGCTAACTTCTCCATCTTGTCATCTTCTCTTACTGGCAGGAAGTGTGCTGATTTGGTGAGACGATCAACTATTACCCAAATAGTATCAAAACCACTTGCAGTCCTTGGCAATTTAGTGATGAAATCCATGGTAATGTTTTCCCATTTCCATTCTGGGATTTCGGGTTGTTGAAGTAGACCTGATGGTTTTTGATGCTCAGCTTTGACCTTAGAACACGTCAAACATTCTCCTACATATATAGCAACATCGGCTTTCATACCCGGCCACCAAAAATATTTCTTGAGATCCTTGTACATCTTCCCCGTTCCAGGATGTATTGAGTATCTGGTTTTATGAGCTTCTCTAAGTACCATTTCTCTCATATCTCCAAATTTTGGTACCCAAATCCTTTCAGCCCTATACCGGGTTCCGTCTTCCCGAATATTAAGATGCTTCTCCGATCCTTTGGGTATTTCATCCTTTAAATTTCCCTCTTTTAAAACTCCTTGTTGCGCCTCCTTTATTTGTGTAGTAAGGTTATTATGAATCATTATATTCATAGATTTTACTCGAATGGGTTCTCTGTCCTTCCTGCTCAAGGCATCGGCTACCACATTTGCCTTCCCCGGGTGGTAACGAATCTCAAAGTCGTAATCATTCAATAATTCAATCCACCTACGCTGCCTCATATTCAGTTGTTTCTGATTAAATATGTGTTGAAGACTTTTGTGGTCGGTATATATAATACTTTTGACCCCATATAAGTAGTGCCTCCAAGTCTTTAATGCAAAAACAACCGCGCCTAATTCCAAATCATGCGTCGTATAATTTTGTTCGTGAATCTTCAATTGTCTAGACGCATAAGCAATCACCCTCGTTCGTTGCATTAATACACAACCGAGACCTTGCTTTGATGCGTCACAATAAATCACAAAATCATCATTCCCTTCAGGCAATGACAATATAGGTGCCGTAGTTAGCTTTTTCTTCAATAACTGAAACGCTTTCTCTTGTTCATCATTCCATTCAAATTTCTTCCCTTTATGCGTTAATGCAGTAAAGGGTTTTGCTATTCTGGAAAAGTCTTGGATGAACCTTCTGTAGTAACCAGCTAGTCCCAAAAACTGGCGTATGTGTTTTGGAGTTTTCGGGGTTTCCCACTTTTCAACAGTTTCTATCTTTGCCGGATCCACCTTAATACCTTCTTTGTTCACTATGTGACCGAGGAATTGAACTTCTTCCAACCAAAATGCACACTTTGAAAACTTAGCGTACAATTCTTCCTTCCTCAATACTTCTAACACCTTTCTCAAATGTTCACCGTGTTCTTGGTCATTCTTTGAGTAAATAAGTATGTCATCAATGAAAACAATGACAAACTTGTCAAGGTATGGTCCACACACTCGGTTCATAAGGTCCATGAACACAGCTGGTGCATTAGTTAAACCAAACGGCATGACCATAAACTCGTAATGACCGTAACGTGTTCTGAAAGCAGTCTTTGGAATATCATCTTCTTTCACCCGCATTTGATGATACCCGGAACGTAAGTCAATCTTTGAATAAACAGACGAGCCTTGTAGTTAATCAAATAAGTCGTCGATTCTTGGTAGTGGGTAGCGGTTCTTGATGGTAAGTTTGTTCAACTCTCGGTAGTCGATACACAACCTGAATGTACCATCTTTCTTCTTGACAAACAAAACAGGAGCTCCCCACGGTGATGTGCTTGGTCGAATGAAACCACGCTCTAAAAGTTCTTGTAATTAGCTTTGCAGTTCTTTCATCTCGCTGGGTGCGAGTCTGTAAGGAGCACGAGCTATTGGTGCAGCTCCTGGTACAAGATCTATTTGAAATTCAACGGATCGATGTGGGGGTAATCCCGGTAATTCTTTCGAAAATACATCGGGAAATTCTTTTGCAATGGGAACATCATTGATGCTCTTTTCTTCAGTTTGTACTTTCTCGACGTGTGCTAGAACAGCATAGCAACCTTTTCTTATTAGTTTTTGTGCCTTCAAATTACTAATAAGATGTAGCTTCGTGTTGCCCTTTTCTCCGTACACCATTAAGGGTTTTCCTTTTTCTCGTATAATGCGAATTGCATTTTTGTAACAAACGATCTCTGCTTTCACTTCTTTCAACCAGTCCATACCGATTATCACATCAAAACTCCCTAACTCTACTGGTATCAAATCAATCTTAAATGTTTCGCTAACCAGTTTAATTTCTCGATTCCGACATATATTATCTGCTGAAATTAATTTACCATTTGCTAATTCGAGTAAAAATTTACTATCCAAAGGCGTCAATGGACAACTTAATTTAGCACAAAAATCTCTACTCATATAGCTTCTATCCGCACCCGAATCAAATAAAACGTAAACAGATTTATTGTCAATAAGAAACGTACCCGTAACAAGCTCCGGGTCTTCCTGTGCCTCTGCCGCATTAATATTGAAAACTCTTCCGCGGCCTTGTCTATTCGTGTTCTCCTGGTTCGGGCAATTTCTAATAATGTGGCCCGGTTTTCCACATTTATAACAAACTACATTGGCATAACTTGCTCCGACACTACTTGCTCCGCCATTACTCGTTCTGACACCATTTGTTCCTTTCGTTCTATTAACCCCTGGTCCGTAGACCTCACACTTCGCCGCGCTATGACCATTTCTTTTACACTTGTTGCAAAATTTGGTGCAGAACCCCGAGTGGTACTTTTCACACCTTTGGCACAGCTGCTTCTGATTGTTGTTGTTGTTGCGGTTATTATTGTTGTTGGGATGATTGTTGTAGTTGCTATTGTTGTTGTTGTTGTTGTTGTTGTTGTTGAGCCGTTTGTTGTAGTTGCGATTGATGTTGCGATTGTTGGGATAATTGTTGCGATTATTGTTGTAATTGCTGTTGTTGTTGTATTGGTGATTCTTATCACCGTTTTCCTCCCACTTTCTTTTGACTTGCTTCACATTGGCCTCTTCAGCAGTCTGTTCTTTAATTCTTTCTTCAATCTGGTTCACTAGTTTGTGAGCCATTCTACATGCCTGTTGTATGGAGGCGGGCTCGTGTGAACTTATATCTTCTTGGATTCTTTCCGGTAATCCTTTCACAAACGCGTCGATCTTCTCTTCCTCATCTTCGAATGCTCCCGGACACAATAGGCACAATTCTGTGAATCGTCTTTCGTACGTGGTAATATCAAATCCTTGGGTTCGTAACCCTCTAAGTTCTGTCTTGAGCTTATTGACCTCGGTTCTGGGACGGTACTTCTCGTTCATCAAGTGCTTGAATGCTGACCACGGTAGTGCGTACGCATCATCTTGTCCCACTTGCTCTAGATAGGTATTCCACCATGTTAACGCAGAACCTGTGAAGGTATGCGTAGCGTACTTCACTTTGTCCTCTTCAGTACACTTACTTATGGCAAACACCGATTCGACCTTCTCGGTCCACCGTTTCAATCCGATCGGTCCTTCGGTTCCATCAAATTCCAAAGGTTTGCAGGCAGTGAATTCTTTGTAGGTGCATCCTACACGATTTCCTGTACTGCCAGATCCAAGGTTATTGTTGGTATGTAGCGCAGCCTGTACTGCTACTATGTTTGAAGCTAGAAAAGTACGGAATTCCTCTTCATTCATATTCACGGTGTGTCGAGTAGTCGGTGCCATTTCCTTCAAAATAGTCAAATGGAACAAGTTAATCATACAGAATATTAAGAGTAGTTAATAGTATTTCGTAGCATAATATGAACTCATTTATAAAAGTTTTTTCTTCATATTAGCGTTTTATAAGTTTAAATTCGGGTAGTACCTACCCGTTAAGTTCATACTTAATAGCTAATATACAATTCAACTACTACAATTCTATATGAAAAACTGATTGTAATAATATTTCGCGTTCAAACTTTTATACAATATTTTACAAACTTACAATACCGCTTATTTTACATAAAGCATGAAATATAGCACACAATAACTTTGATACAAGATAGTTGTGAAGATAATTCTAGCTAGTACACAAGTTGTTCAGCAAAGGCAATAAAGACACGTAATTCATACGTCCAGAAACAAGTCATGCATTTTGGTTTTACTAGGACTACTTCCCATCCTTGGTCTTGTGGAACATAACCGTTATGGCCGTTGATAAGACAGCGTGTTGTAACGTCGTCAAAGGGACGAGGGTTACGTAATGACCAACAGTCTCGTAATAACCTAAAAACCTCATTTCTTACCCCAATTACCGACTCCGTCACTTGTGGGAACGTTTTGTTTAATAGTTGTAGCCCGATGTTCTTGTTCTCACTTTGGTGAGAAGCGAACATTACTAACCCGTAAGCATAACATGCTTCTTTATGTTGCATGTTAGCCACTTTCTAAATCACGAAGTCCTATATTCGGATATACTGAGTCAAAATAATTTCTTAACCCGTTGTGTAAAATAGCATTTGGGTTCCCCGCAATATATGCGTCAAAGTAAACACATCGTAACTTATGGATTTCCCAATGTGATATCCCCCATCTTTCGAACGAAAGCCTTTTATAAACCAAGGCATTCTTGGAACGTTCTTCGAATGTCTTACAAACTGATCTCGCCTTAAATAGTTGTGCCGAGGAATTCTGACCGACTCTAGACAAGATTTCATCAATCATGTCTCCGGGTAGGTCTCTTAAAATATTGGGTTGTCTATCCATTTTGTGTTTTTATACTGTAAAATAGACAAGAGTTAGATTCATAAAAAAATACTTATTAATACAAGCAATTTTTACATATATCATAAAGCATAAGCACACTATATTACATATATTACACCACACGAATACAACTATCTTATTCCGACTCGCTCGTTTCTTCTTGTTCGGTTTTGGTTCGTTTTGCCAAGTTTCTAGGGATATATGATGTTCCCCTAATACGAGCCGTCATTGTCCACATTGGTTTAGAAAAACCTGGTGGTTTAGAGGTTCCCGGGTCATTGTTACAACTTAAGGACTTCGGGGGTTGACGATACATATAAAGTTCATTGGGGTTGGAATTAGATTTCTCTATTTTTATGCCCTTTCCCTTATTATTTTCTTTTGCCTTTTTAAATTCAGTTGGGGTAATTTCTATAACATCATCGGAATTCTCGTCGGAATCCGATTCATCGGAGAATTGGTAATCCTCCCAATATTTTGCTTCCTTGGCGGAAACACCATTGACCATAATTAACCTTGGTCGGTTGGTTGAGGATTCTCTTTTACATAACCGTTTTATTATTTCCCCCACCGGTTCTATTTCTTCTTCCGGTTCCGATTCTTCTTCCGGTTCCGATTCTTCTTCCGGTTCCGACTCTTCTTCCGGTTCCTCTTCGGGAACTTGTGAATCAGTCCACGAATCATTCCAATTTACATTTGACTCTTCATTATTATTAGGTGAGTCAATGGGACTTGTTCTAGAGGTAGACATCTAAAACATAATATCAAACACGTTAAGAGATTAATATATCACATAATATTCATATGTTAAAAATATATAGTTTCCAACAAAAATGTTAAGCAATCATTTTTAAAGAAAACACGGTCGAAGTCCAGACTCACTAATGCATCCTAACAAACTCGATAAGACACACTAATGCAAATTTTCTGGTTCTCTAAGACCAACGCTAGGATACCAACTGAAATGTCCCGTTCTTATTGATTAAAAACGTTCCATATTAATTGATTTCGTTGCGAGGTTTTGACCTCTAAATGAGACGTTTTTCAAAGACTGCATTCATTTTAAAACAAACCATAACCTTTATTTCATCAATAAAGGTTTAAAAAGCTTTACGTAGATTATCAAATAATGATAATCTAAAATATCCTGTTTACACATGACCATTGCATAATGGTTTACAATACAAATATGTTACAACAAAATAAGTTTCTTGAATGCATTTTTTACACAATATCATACAAGCATGGACTCCAAATCTCGTCCTTATTTAAGTATGCGACAGCGGAAGCTCTTAATAATCACCTGAGAATAAACATGCTTAAAACGTCAACAAAAATGTTGGTGAGTTATAGGTTTAACCTATATATTTCAAATCATAATAATAGACCACAAGATTTCATATTTCAATACACATCCCATACATAGAGATAAAAATCATTCATATGGTGAAACCTGGTAACCGACATTAACAAGATGCATATATAAGAATATCCCCATCATTCCGGGACACCCTTCGGATATGATATAATTTTCGAAGTACTAAAGCATCCGATACTTTGGATGGGGTTTGTTAGGCCCAATAGATCTATCTTTAGGATTCGCGTCAATTAGGGTGTCTGTTCCCTAATTCTTAGATTACCAGGCTTAATAAAAAGGGGCATATTCGATTTCGATAATTCAACCATAGAATGTAGTTTCACGTACTTGTGTCTATTTTGTAAATCATTTATAAAACCTGCATGTATTCTCATCCCAAAAATATTAGATTTTTAAAGTGGGACTATAACTCACTTTCACAGATTTTTACTTCATCGGGAAGTAAGACTTGGCCACTGGTTGATTCACGAACCTATAACAATATATACATATATATCAAAGTATGTTTAAAATATATTTACAACACTTTTAATATATTTTGATGTTTTAAGTTTATTAAGTCAACTGTCCTCGTTAGTAACCTACAACTAGTTGTCCACAGTTAGATGTACAGAAATAAATCGATAAATATTATCTTGAATCAATCCACGACCCAGTGTATACGTATCTCAGTATTGATCACAACTCAAACTATATATATTTTGGAATCAACCTCAACCCTGTATAGCTAACTCCAACATTCACATATAGAGTGTCTATGGTTGTTCCGAAATATATATAGATGTGTCGACATGATAGGTCGAAACATTGTATACGTGTCTATGGTATCTCAAGATTACATAATATACAATACAAGTTGATTAAGTTATGGTTGGAATAGATTTGTTACCAATTTTCACGTAGCTAAAATGAGAAAAATTATCCAATCTTGTTTTACCCATAACTTCTTCATTTTAAATCCGTTTTGAGTGAATCAAATTGCTATGGTTTCATATTGAACTCTATTTTATGAATCTAAACAGAAAAAGTATAGGTTTATAGTCGGAAAAATAAGTTACAAGTCGTTTTTATAAAGGTAGTCATTTCAGTCGAAAGAACGACGTCTAGATGACCATTTTAGAAAACATACTTCCACTTTGAGTTTAACCATAATTTTTTGGATATAGTTTCATGTTCATAATAAAAATCATTTTCTCAGAATAACAACTTTTAAATCAAAGTTTATCATAGTTTTTAATTAACTAACCCAAAACAGCCCGCGGTGTTACTACGACGGCGTAAATCCGGTTTTACGGTGTTTTTCGTGTTTCCAGGTTTTAAATCATTAAGTTAGCATATCATATAGATATAGAACATGTGTGTAGTTAATTTTAAAAGTCAAGTTAGAAGGATTAACTTTTGTTTGCGAACAAGTTTAGAATTAACTAAACTATGTTCTAGTGATTACGAGTTTAAACCTTCGGATAAGATAGTTTTATATATATGAATCGAATGATGTTATGAACATCATTACTACCTCAAGTTTAGTAGGTAAACCTACTGGAAATTACAAGAAATGATCTAGCTTCAAAGGATCTTGGATGGCTTGAAAGTTCTTGAAGTAGGATCATGACACAAAAACAAGTTCAAGTAAGATTTTTACTCGAATTAAGATAGTTTATAGTTATAGAAATTGAATCAAAGTTTGAATATGAATATTACCTTGAATAAGAAAGATAACCTACTGTATATAACAAAGGTTTCTTGATCTTAGATGATTACTTGGAATGGATTAGAAAGCTTGGAAGTAAATTAGTAAACTTGAAGGGATTTTTGAAGTGTTCTTGAAGTGTTCTTCCTATGATGATTATAGCTTGATTCTTGAAGTGATTTTTGATGAAGATGATGATTAACTACTGGAAAAATATGTTCATAATAGTGTGTGTGTGTTGAGAGAGAATTAGAAAGAGAATTGGAAGTGAAATGGAGTGAATGATGAGTGGTAATTGGTGAGTGGTGAGTGGGGTTAAAAGGAGTTCTAGTTAGTTGACTAGCTCATGGTAGAAGTTAAAATTGATTAGTCATACATGACATAATCAAGAGTGGAATCCCATGCTAGTTCCTATTGGTATATACTCATAGTAAGTACGTTTTGAAGCTGTGTATAATACGGGTAAGAATACGACTAGAATTCTTGATGAAAGAAAAGAATGGAAAAGTAATTGTAACCATTTTCGTTAAGTATGAGTGTTTTGATATATGTCTTGAAGTCTTCCAAAAGTATTTTAATACATCTAAATACACTACATGTATATACATTTTAACTGAGTCGTTAAGTCATCGTTAGTCGTTACATGTAAGTGTTGTTTTGAAACCTTTAAGTTAACGATCTCAATTAATGTTGTTAACCCATTGTTTATTATATCTAATGAGATGTTAAATTATTATATTATCATGATATTATGATATATTAATATATCTTAATATGATATATATACATTTAAATGTCGTTACAACGATAATCGTTACATATATGTCTCGTTTCGAAATCCTTAAGTTAGTAGTCTTGTTTATATGTATATAACTCATTGTTAATATACTTATGGAGATACTTACTTATCATAATCTCATGTTAACCATATGTATATCCATATATATATCGTCATGTCGTTTTTACAAGTTTTAACGTTCGTGAATCGCCGGTCAACTTGGGTGGTCAATTGTCTATATGAAACATATTTCAATTAATCAAGTCTTAACAAGTTTGATTGCTTAACATGTTGGAAACATTTAATCATGTAAATATCAATCTCAATTAATATATATAAACATGGAAAAGTTCGGGTCACTACACATGGCCTAGTCTAGCATGCCAAATAGCTCCGTTGTCGGTTTGACTTGTTTTCTTCACATAAGCCTCACCTGCGGACAACACAAACAAAGAACCTTTCTTTTCTCCCGTGAAAAGAACATCACCCACAATCTCCTTGACATTCTCAAGGACTTTCACACCCGTTGGACCAAAAAGAACATATTATCCAGATTCGGTAATTTGAGGTACCGAAACTAGATTCTTGGTCAATTTAGGAACACGATAAACATCTTTCAAAGTAAAAGTATTATTATTAACATCAATAATAGCATTACATTCCTTTTTAACCGGATGAGTTGAGTTGTCGGCCGTGATTACAACTCGATTTTGATTGTGATCTCTAACGTCATGAAGAAGAGTTCCATCACCGGTCACATGATGAGAGCAACCCGAATCAATAATACATTGATTCTTCTTAACAACCGTATCAACGGTAAAACATTACTCCCATTTGACTTCATCATCATCGTTACTTGAACAAGCCACGTTTGCTTTTGTGACTTTAGAAGGACAATATTTCTTGATGTGACCAACCTTCCCACACTTGTAACATGTGGGAGGTTTCTTTTCATAGTTACTTTTGTAACTAGTTTGCCCTTCTTCTTTTTCTTTGCTAGAAGAACCTTTCTTGAAGTTCTTCCCTTTTGAAAATAATACCGCATCATTTTCAAATCCTTTAGCCATTTGCTTGGCCAAAGCTTCTTGTTTAGAGAGCAAATTCTCTAACTCTTCAATCGAAGGTTGAGTAGACCACCCCTGTATAGAGGTTATGAATGGAACATGCCCTGATACCATAAAATAAATAAAATATCTTGCTGTGAATGAAAGTTAAGTAAAATAATGTAAGAACAATGTAAAACTGAAAATTTGTTCGAATGATTTATTATGAATCACATACATGGGTTTAAATACAAGGAAAAAGGGAAAGAGTATTAATTGCTAGTCTAGATAGCTAGTCTAATAAGAAATATTAAAGAAAGAGAAAGTATAGATAGCTTGTCTGTGCCTGCTAAAGAAAGAGAAAGTATCCACTTTGGTGATAAAGTGCCTGCAAGTTTAAAGATTAATCTTGAAACTCAATTTTGTTTGGCAAGAAAAGATATGCAAAAACAGGATGGAAAAGATAAAGCTGCTGCAACTATCCCCAATTTTGTGTCGATTGGTTCCCCAGCTCTAGACAGGCCCAATTCAGTCCAGATTAATGGGCCTTGTAACAGCCCAAATACCGAAAATAGGCCTGTTAATGGAATTCTGTTGCTAAAAGCCCTCCTTTTGACGTGAAAATACCTGATGATAGTAATTTTTTTCACTCAGCTCGTTTTTCACATACTAAACAAGATCTCCACAAATGTCCAACCCTCGATTGTAGATCTTCATGTGCTTGGTATAAAAAGAATTCCCAAAAGTCTAAAGCCTTAGCAAAGAATGGTTCTGTGCCCAAAAATCATAGAAGTCCCTCAAAATCTAATAGAAAAAAGAAGTCTAAAGCAAGAGATTTTAATGAAGAAGTAGAGTCGGGTTCGGGTGAATTGGAACAATCTGAGAAGTTCGATCAGGGGCAAGAGGCTGAAACCTCACAATTTGCAAGTAAACCAACAAAAGTTATAGGAAAAATTTTAAATCCTAAGAAAATTCCTAAAGAAAAGGAGGTTTTTGGGAGCTTTCTTGAAAGTATGTATGATAGTGCCGAAAGGCCTAGCATAGCAATACAATGAACATAGCTTCATGGAACACTAGAGGACTTGGCACTAAAGATAAAGGTAGAAGAGTGGGTTCTTTAATTAACAAATTCCAAATACAATTTGTTGCCATACAAGAAACGATGGTTGCCAATGTGTCTCCCTGTGTTATTAGAGAAATGTGGAATGGTGTAGAATTTAATGGGGTTCAAGTGGCATCTCGGGGTCGTTCGGGAGGCTTGATTTCATGTTGGAGGGAGGATTTTTTCAATCTTAAAGACAATTTCCAAGCACAAAATTGGCTAGCCACTTTGGTAATTTTCATTCCATCTAATGTTGATATTCTAATTATTAATGTTTATGCTCCCCATAGTGAACTTGAGAAAAAAGAAATTTGGTTTCATATTACAAAGATGATCCTTAAATGGAACGGTCCAACATGTGTCTTGGGTGATTTTAACTCAACTCTTGTTCCTAATGAGAGGTTGAGGGAAGAAATTGATGTAGTGAATATGTCAAACTTCAACGACTTTATTTCAAGAGCAAACTTAATTGATCAAAATATTCAAAACGAGATGTTCACTTGGGATGGGCCGGATGGTAAAAAATCTAGAATTGATCGGGTTTTGGCTAATATTGAATTCTTGAATTTATGCCCGGGGGCGGTGGTGATGTCATGGGATTTCGGGTTCGTTAATCCTCTTGATGACTATGAAAGTTGGCAACTTCAAACGTTACTATTTTTGTTAAGATCCAAAGTTTTTGATCGATCCAAGGATGATGAAATTCAATGGGTACATTCGGGTGAAAGAGTGTACACGGTAGCGGAAGGTGTTAGGGCCATGATTTTTCCTAATGTGGAGAACGATATAGATTGGTTTAAGGTGGTATGGAATAAACTTGTTCCCTCAAAGATAGCCATTTTTCATTGGCTCACTATCCAAGGGGGAGTTGCGGTTAAAGAAGTTTTGATTTATAGAAGATGTATTCGTGACATCTCGGATGATAAATGTGGATGGTGTTTGCTTCATGGTGAGTCGATAGAACATTTATTTCTCCATTGCTCATGGACGTTCAAGGTATGGTCGGCTTTATTTAATTGGTGGAATGTGTATTGGATTCTTCCCTCGTCTATTCTTGAATTTTCATATGATTGGTGTAATGGTTTGGGTATCAAGGCGTCAAAGTTTTGGGTGCTTATTGGCCCGGCTACTCTATGGTACATTTGGAATGCAAGAAACGAATTGGTTTTTAATGGTTCATACATATGTTGGGCCGTAACCGTGGAGCGGATAAAGTTGAAGGTTTTTCAATGGCTAGTTAACGCTAAAGTATGTGAGAGTTATTAATTTTATTTATGGAAGAATCAACCTTGGCTATTTGTATAAAAAGAAGATGGTGCAAGATGTTTTGTTTTTTGATAATCATGTATTTGGTTTTTAGCTACTGTTCTAATTTTCTTTGTTTTGATATGGTCAAGTGGGGGTAAGTGGCTCATGTAAGCCCAACTTGACAAACAATGTTGTACTCTTCCACCTTTTCACCATTTCGTGAACCGATGGATTTTTATTTAAATTCTTGTATTTTGCTAAAAAAAAAAAAATAAAAAAAAAAATAAGAAATATTAAATGCTAGCCTAATAAAACAAACATGCTAGTCTAATACTCCGTAAAACATTAAATGCTAGATATAAAAGAGATCCTACAATCTCTATTTTCCATCCTTGGAAATATCCTATAAATCAAGGGATTATGTTGCACTAATTTTAACACACCAACCACCAGCTTGCCACATTCATGGGTCAAACCAATTTTCCTCCACTAGATTCAAGTATTCAACTAATACGATATTAATCAATGCACTCCACATAAAATAACATTTTTTTTTTCATATGGTCACTATAGAAACCCAGCTAAATGGATTACATTAATTCCACATATGGTCACTATAAAAACCAGCAAAAAATGATTGATTACATTCCACAAAGTTAAACCACAAAAATGGCAGAAGTGCAGCAAGAACCAGTGTCAAATAACAACAGATCATCATCTTCCAAAGACTGGCCTTTTTTTTTCTTTCAGTTCGACAAAGAAACAGGAGACGCTGACCAAGTTCGCAGCGCCATTTTGGTGGTTGCAGCACTTGTTGCCACTGCAAGTTTTCAAGCTGCAATGAGTCCTCCTGATGCTATTACAAAAGCCGAAGCCAGTCGTGTCACTAAACTTTTTTTCTTTTATTTAACAACATTAGCTTGGTCATCCCATGTCCATCATTGAAATGCTCACTTATTCTTTTCCATTTAAAAGAGAGCTCCGGTTATCGTACATCGCAATGGGCGGCGCGTTTGGACTCAGTGTATCGGAACAAGCAGATTTAGACCAGGGAGTTGCATATGGTATTTTCGTTGCGGTTAGCTTTGCACTGTGGATGATTCGTTGGGTACCTTACTACGTTAAGAAACTCTGTCGTAGACGATGAATTGAATTCATTTTGTAAACGTGCATGTATGTTTCTCTGTTTCATACTTATTGTAGCTTTAGTATGTGGAAATATAAATGAAAAAGCTGTTAGTTATATTTATAAAATGTTTAGGTAATATGTTATTGATACAAATATGTTGTTGTTTTGACGAACAACTAAAGTCATCACAAATAATTATTCAAGCCTGCAGCTCCATTTGAGTGCGTGTTAGAATTCAAATTTGGTCACCACACTGGTAGCTCTGTTCTGAGTCCTGTTTCACACACTTAATAACTGTAATTAAATTAAATATTGACTTTTATTTTCGATTATCAATCATGACATTAGATTTACATAGTTATCAAGTTTCCCAAACATTTGCATAAAAATACATGAAACTAATTATATACTGTAGCTTCAGTTCATGATGTAAGTGTTAAGTCGTGAAGAATGGAAAAAACACAGCAAGAGTTTAAAACTCATTGAGTGATTTGTGATTTGATCTGAAAAAACACAGCAAGAGTCTATAATATTACTAGTTACAACTATAGCACTTTTATATACTGTCTTGCTCTGGAAATAAACCTTTTCAAGTACCCTCTGAATACAGTACATCTGATATTCTTTCTCACTTGATTTCGGTCTACTGTAGCGGTATATTCCTTTTGATCCCTCATTGTTACCTCGACACCGCGTTAGTTGTTTAATAAATCGATACAGTTGTCTATTATTCACCTGCCAGAAATCAACTTCATCATCTCATGTACTTTTCAACCTAATAATTACATATTTTAAGTTAGTAAAAGACCAAACGAAATGGCTGAAGAGTAAATGGTTTCACTTTTAGTTCATGCAGTACCAGTAAAAGTTGTTACGACTATCAAATCACGTTGAACCAAAGCATTGTACTACAAATGAACTAAATCCAATCAAATTGAAAAAGTTGAACGGAAGCATTGTACTACAAATGAACTAAATCTGATCAGATTGAACATACTTCAGTATATAAAATACACTCAAAGCCACATAATAGATTAATTTTCATAGCAATGACTATATATAAGATTATAATGCAACTTCACAGCCCTGTATTGTCAATATATTGCACATGTCCCATAACATCCTCTGTTTTCATGTTAGTTCTTCACATTTTTCATGAGCAATTGGTACTCATTATAACTTGTATCTTGAATCACCAATTAACCAATAATAGTTATCTCTTCCACAGCATGTATATTGACCACAAAAAGAGTTGAATATATTACCACAGTATCCTTCAAAATAGAAATTAATAATTAACAAAAAAAAAAAAAAAAAAGGACATGAAACTAGAATGTCTACCATCTCCATAACAAAACCTTTGCACGTTCACTTGACAAGAACATAAATCTGTAAGCAAATAGTATAATGACACACCTTCGTGTATATGACTTTTATAAATCTATCGCCTCCTTCTGCGTTTGCTTCTCTTGTGATCACTTTCACTATCACTACTCTCATCAGAGCTTGATGAGTCAGACCCCGAGTCTGATTCAGATGCAGGTTTTTGTTGCATGATACGACGAGGCATGTTCTTCAAATACTCTCTCAAGTTGTCTGTGATCCCACCGAGCCCAATCGATGTGAAGAAGTTGATTGAAAACCGAGTGTTTTTAGGATTGTCTCGTGGGAATATAGATTCATCAAAATCTACCTGCATTGTGGGATCACTTAGCGTTTGGTTCAAGACACGAATCCCAAGATGTTCAGACAGTTCCTGAAAAAGAATCTTGATAAAGATTCGTGAAGAGGAGGTTGTATCTTCTTCGGTGAGCCGAATGTAAGCCAAAACATGCCAAGGCAAAGCATCGGTCCCAAGAAGATGGGCATAAAACATGGCAACATTCCGCAACCTATTCGTCTCAAGCCGATGGATCGTAGAGTAGTGTTGAACAAAGCACTTTTCAAAATTTTGTTGTTGGGTTTTATTGATCATACAAAACCGCTGACCCAAAAGCCCGTAGAACCGAAGGTAAGTTCTCTCCCGAGTGCAACACTCGAGTAACATAACGCACAATTCCATCTCTTGTCCTGGCTCCAGTTTGATTTTCAGAAGCTTATGACCAGCTTCTTCAAAATCAAGAGTAGACATAATTGTTTTGTATATGGTGAGCCTGAGATTAACTAGCTGATTTGTTTTGGTTTCCGAATCGTTAACACCCTCTAATGAAGATTCATCCCCAATAATGGTTTTCTTCACATCTTCATAACCATTTTCGTTCTCAATGAAATTATGATCCATCTACTCTGGATGGAACAAATCAAACGATATAATTCTAATGTCGAAATTTTTTACAAAATTAAAAGAAAAAAACCCTTATTTCGAAGAATTCAATGAAATAAGCGGAGAACCCCTAATTTTTAAGAATATAAAAAAATCGAACGGTAAAACCCTAATTACGATTACGAGGAATATAAAAAAAAAATACAAGAAAAACACCTAATTTCGAAGAATTAAACAATATCAACTGAGAAAACCTAAATTTTGAGAATTCGATAAAACCGAATTAAAACCTCGAATTTAGAAATTATAATCATACCTGGGTAGGGTTTGAATAATACTGCGTATATGCTTGCATATTTATATGTTTCCGTAAACTCGGTTCACACAGCGTTAATTGCTCAAGGTCAAAGTCAACGTGAAATAAGTTTTAAGTTACATTTGCTTACATGAAACAACAAACAAGTTTCTAAATATAACTCTTCAATTTTTTTTCATAGCCCTAACAGTTATGATAAAATTTACATAAATCTTTTAAAAACATATCATACACAAGATTAGTCATTTGTGGAGAGTGGTTAATTTTAAATAATGTACACACTTTTTTACATATCTAATTATCTTTTTTTTTTTTTTTTAAAAGCAAACAATGATTTTATTAAAACGGCGAAGCATTACAACAGCCTACAAGTGGGAGGCTGATAGAACGAATACATCCGAAATTAAACTATCGCTCTTAAGGAGCTAGAATTCGATATTACATCAAACATCTCGACTGATACATTAACCTGGATCGACAATCACAGAAGGTTTTGAAATCCATTGGAGCCATTCGATATTCATTTTCTTTGCACGATTGCTTATCCATTCGAAGCTACGAGATTGAATTTCTTGAAACGCGATTGAGCCCGTCCATTTTTACTTGCGAAAAAGTAGCCTGTTCCTGTTTTGCCAGAGTGTATATGCGCATATCCAGGTACACGCTTGCCACAACAACAAATTTGGACCCGAGTAGCTCCCGTCCATTTTTTCTAATTATCTTAATCTTAATCTTAACTCAATAACGGAAGTATAATATAACTCTAACCCTTGAGTTATGTTTAGATAATCTCTTTACTCTAATACGTAGTATATGTAAAAAAAAATAAAAAAAAAAAAAAAAAGATTTTTCTAATTATATTCATTAGATTTATCTTTAATGATTTAGAACATGTATTATACAATTGTACATTTATTATAACCATTCACTAACTTTTGATAACTACCTCTTCTACTACCTATAATTACCAATAAAAATGCATAAATTTTTTCTTTAGTATAGCGTTAAGGGCTACAATTAGATAGTTCTTCAAAAAACATACTTTGATTTTGAGAAATACACAATTTACGTGTAATTTGCTAACAAATACGCAATCAATATTAATATATTGATAAGTACTTTACTAAACTTCATTTAGTATTAAGTTATTTTGTTAACATAACCCTTATAGAACTATATTTAGACAAATTTAACAGTAAATAGTGAGAGTTTTAATTTTTATATAATACATGTAAATATAATCAATTTTACAGTATGCACATGAACAAGTGAAATTGGTTATTTTGGGTTCATTATTGTTGATCTTCTTGTCTAATTTTTTGTCAATCCAGAAGCCCATTGGGAAAATGTTACTTATATTTTCTGTCAATCCAGAAGCCCATATGGATCATGAATATGTATTGTAAATTGTAAACCTTATATAAATACAATATATTTAATTTATACTCAAGTAACTCAACAATTCTATCAAAAAGGTGAATGTGATTTGGGTGACTTCACTCTCAACTAGTTACTCTCAGTCTTTTGCTAGCTGCAAATCAAAGTTCAAAACTTTTTTTTATGGACAATTTGTAACCATACATGCTAGTACAGTCGCAACAAATATTTACATATACAAAGAGATGCTAAGCAAACATCTTAATACCACAACGAATTTAAACAAGAAAACATGACGGACTATGAAACCAATTGTGTCAATCAATTGCCCTACCTTTGTTCCTTTTGGCAATCCACTCGTAACTTTTGATTTGGATTTCGCTTAGTGCAATCGGAGCGCTCCAACATTTATTTTTGAAAACCGCATGATTTCGATTTCGCCACATTAGATAGGTAGATACCCAAATCACCGCTTGCCATATGAGTTTGCCCGAATCCGAATATTGTTGCCTCACATCCCCTTGTAGAAGATCTTCAAGACTCAAATTCGTTACCCCACCTAGACCCCACCATCCATATACTTTATTCCATACCTCAACCGCTTTTGTACACGAGAGGAGGGAGTGATCTACCGACTCGAGATCATCGTCGCATAAAGGACAACGGACCGAGTGGAGATCGATCCCTCTTTTATTTAGTTCCGTACGCACCGGTAGACGTTTTTTCATGGCTCTCCAAATGAACACTTCCACTTTTTTTGGTACTAAATTGTTTTTCATTGTTCCCTTCGCATTTATACCCATACCTATCGTCTTCTCGTTTATTAATTTTGTCAGACCCTTCGTTGAGAACATCCCGTTGTTGCTGCCGTCCCATCCCCAAGTGTCAAGCTTATCTGGGTTCAAGCAAACTGAGTTTAACAATCCGCCAAGATCAGAAAGTTCTCTTGTAGCTCGCCGTACGGATCCCTTGACCAGTCCCATTTTGCCGCGACCTTTTCTCCATCCCAAGCAAGGTCTGTCTTTAACTGATACACTTGTGTTTTTTTCCAGCCTCGCAAGTCTTCCAAATTTGTCCCGTAGTGTTGTCTTCCCGAGCCATATGTCATTCCAAAATGAAGTAGATGCTCCATCGCCAATAACACGAACAAAAGAGTTTTTAAATTGTACTCCAAGTGACTCAATCATGTTACTGGTTGCAATGACATTTGCCCACACAGTTTTGTATGACTTTAGAGAAAAAGGATTATGTACATCCAAGTCCCCCCGAAGGTCCATAAATACTAGAAATGACCTTAACCCATAAGGAGTCGGTTTCAGATTTATACCTCCACCACCACTTACCGATTAAGGCCAAGTTTTTATTTTTGAGTGAACCTAAGTTTTATTTAGTGGTATAATATGATATATGTTGCTATCTTTGGAAATTAATTAATATTATCCACATATAGGCAGTAACATCACCTATATCACTTTTATAATTAACTTATACAACCCTCACTGCCATTAAAGACGTTACGTACATCGATTAATAATATATAATTTTGTCCCTACTAACATGAACAAAAAATACCGTATATGTCAATAATTTTTTTAATACTTTTATTTATTACATACGTCGATATACACACCATCGAAAATATATTGATGAGAATCCAACCCAACATTCCAGTTCTAGGTTAATATGTCATACAGATTGACAATTAGTGATGTATTCTCTTTATCATAAATTATGTTTAGCAAAGTAAACTCAAACTTTTCAAAATAGATCCAGTGAATTTATTCAAGACCCATATACGTACGTCTTAGACAAAGAAAAGGAATGAGCCCATTGGATCTAATTCCATGAAGTTCAATAAATAGTAATAGGTCCAACGGGTCTTGCATTTCAGTTTCAACTAGTGGAGGAGCCCTCGCTCCGCGTCGGGACTCCGTTTCGGATATAACTTGTTGTGTTTGGTTCGTAAAATTATTTCGTGTTTAACGGTTATGTCGGTTAAACCTATCCCAAGTCGTACGAAAATTTAAAGGCGGTTAAAAATTTAGGTGGATTTGTTGGGGAGTTTTATGGGAAATAAAAAAGTTACGATTTGGCCCTTGAACTTTAACTTTAGACCCCTATGGAGTTTACATTTTTTACCCTAGGAATTTACATTTGGCGCCCTAAAATTTATAATGGTTCTCAATGTTTAGTGCCATGTCATTGTGGATATAACCTTTTTGCTCGACGTATAAACGATTAAAGCATGGGGAAAAACTATTCATAAAGTCTTTGTCTTTTAGAGATGTAGAGAATAATATATATATATATATATATATATATATATATATATATATATATATATATATATATATATATATATATATATATAATGAGTTACGTAGTTAATTTATAATAAGAAAAAAAGTTAAACAATAATAAAGTGAAAAATTATGTGGGTGATTTAATAATAATAATAATAATAATAATAATAATAATAATGAATAGTTGTTAGTTAGTAAAAATTATGGGAACGATTTATAATAAATGAGAAGTGTAATGGTTGAAGTATAAAATGTGAATGCTATGTGGTAAGTTTGTAAAAGCTATAAAGTTAAGTGTTATAAATGGTGAGATTGATTTGTGAAAATATAAAAAGTTTGAGGGGTGTTTGTGAAACTATTGGGGGTATTATTCATTTGGTGTATATCATTGGTATTATTCATTTGGTGTATATCATTTAGATATATAGAGTAATAAGTATTCGGGTCGGCCCGCTTCGCCGGGCCCAAAATCGCTAGCCTAAAAAAAAAAAGCCCCCTGCAAGAATCGAACCTACACCCGTCTAGAAACAATAAAGGCCACCAAACCACCCAGCCACTTATGTCTTTGTGTTATTATTTTACAGTGTTTTTAGTTTTGCATTTCAGTTTCCAGTTTCGCGTTTCAGTTTTAACTTTTGCATTTCAGTTTTAATTTTGACCTTCGCGTTTCGGTTTTTAGTTTCACTTTTCTGTTTTAGTTTTCATTTCCGTTTCATTCTTCAATTTCGCATTTCAGTTTTCAGTTTTGCATTTCAGTTTCGCGTTTCATTTCCAGTTTTGCGTTTCAGCTTCTAGTTTCGCATTTCGGTTTAAGTTTTGCGTTTCAGTTATCAGTTTTTCGTTTTGCGTTTCAATTTCGCGTTTCGACCCGACCCTTTTTGAAATGTGAGACCCGTTCGACCCCTTTGAAACTTGAGACGACCCATGGCCAATTTTGACTCAAACGCGTTTGAGCCTCAACCTAACCCGATCCAACTCGACCCTATTTGCCATGCATATCATAAATGTACTTTATCTATTTGTATAGGTAAATTTATGAATGTATACATTTGAAGAATTAATCAAAATAGTTAAATAGATGTATATTTGTATTTATCACTATCCTATATCCTCGTACTCCTAGATTAATGAAGTTATATATATTAATTCATGTTATATGTCAAAGCTAAATATTCTATAAAATCATAGGTATATTTTATTTTATACATTATAACTGAATATACATGAAAAGTATTTAAATAAAAAGACGGATAAAGCTTTCTCCATTCAACTCATATATAGATCAAGGATTTAAAAGACGTGAGTCGGGGACGCGTCGGTCGGGGCATATAGAAATCGAATCTTAATATATAAATTATATTTACAATAAACATGAACAATTAACAATTATTAACAATGTTACAAAAAAATATAATATTTTTTACTTTGACTGACATTGACCACCTTTGACCGACTTTTACTGACTTTGACCGACTTTTTATAGTTGATCGTTTTTTAGCCACGACGCATCTGCCATGCTTAAAACACAACGCGTCAGCCGATGCGTCGACCAAGTCGGATGACTTTTACGTCACTGCTATAGATGACAAGTATTTTTAATTAGCCAAATATAATCAACCTAACTAGGTCATATTTTAACTATCAATAAAATCATTTTGCATAATTCAAGTGTCATTTATTTGCTACCTCTCAAGGAGCATGAATTGCCATGCTAATTAAGCCATCCAGACTACAAACTAGTAGCATTATTAGTTTGGTTTAGACTACTCTTATCCATGGTACATGTCATACAACTACATTGTGTCACATCAGCGTCACCTCAACAACTTCTTCATATCACTAAACTCATCACATTTCACTAGTATCCATGACACTTGTCATACAACCACATTGACACCACTTCAAATATATTATTATTATTATTATTATTATTATTATTATTATTATTATTATTATTATTATTATTATTATTATTATTATTTATAGTTTATATATACTCCATAAATAAATTGCAATATTTAATTTATATTTAGTTATCTAATTGTTATGTATTTATAAGGTTTATAAATAATTTATTTAATTTATTATTTACTCTGTATAATTTATACAGTATATAATAAGTTTATATATATAAAGCCCGTAAATAAATTATACTCCGTATCTCGTCCCCTTCTACCTTTTCTTCTCTAACCTTAATTCCCTGGTTTAATCAACTTCTTCATCCTGATTTCAATTCTCTAACCCTAAAATAAACCATATATTCTTCATCCATATATTATTTAGAATTTATATACAATTTTTTTCATTCAACAAAACTGAAATTAGCGTGATGAAAGATGTTGAACAACGACTAGAGGGTTTGCAGTGGAACAATGACGATACAAACCACGACTGCAACTATCGACGTCGTTGAACCACGGAGCCAACGATTGACCAATACTAAAAGTCATGGCTAATGTTCTACTTATTAACCCTTATATACTAAAAGTCATGACAAAATGTGAAGTAGTGCCCCTCCCACGTTTGCCAAACGACACCACAAACATATTTACAAAACCACCCACTCAACTATGGTACAATCTGCAACTTCTTCAGAGGTACAAAACATAAAATTATTATTTTATTAAAATAAACCTTAAACAAACTCTACTAAAGTTTTTAACGGGTCGTGTTTTCCCGCTCCCCGCGAGTTGAATTTATCCGTTAGCACCGTTCAACTCGAAATAATTTTACGAACACAACGCAACTTCCTATAGGCAAAACGAACGTTTTTTGAAAAATGCTAAATATTTCGGGCTATCTTTCGTACACAATACACCCGGAACAACGCATTTTTATTTTTTAAATACATAACTTTACGTTAAACATGAGTATGCAACCTGAAATGCACCGCCGCATCACACGGACCGATCCATATCTAGTTCATCCTAACTCTACCGTATGACCGTATCCTTTGTTTCATTCTTATACAATATTATTAAACACCTCGTGATCCTTTCTTACCTTTTATACGATCACTCTAAAATGTGTGATTAGTAAAAATTGAAGTTGTACATACTACAAAAAAATTAGATGACAATTAGGGATGTCAATGGATGTTTCATCCATGGACATCCACCGATCCGATTCATTTATAATGAATATGGATGATGTAAATTGACGATTAACGGATATAGATATGGATGATCTAAATATTTTGTAGATCGTTCTATGAATGACAATTTATCATCCACGGAAATATGCATCATCACCTGAAATACATTATATATACATATATACGTACTAAAATATATGCATAAACATCTACATATCGATATACATATACATGTGACCTACAAATTCTTAAATTAGTAATGAAAATAAGGGTTGTAATAGTCACAATTATTAAATTGTTACTAACAAAATACAAAGTTACATATTTTTTTTACAAAGGCAAAGCAGTATATATTATATATATCAAAATGAAACATTTACAAAGAGTTCCAATTACAAAAAATAACCTACATCTATGAATCCGAAAACGAGAAAACACGAAGACTGAGATAAAAAGACTCCACAAATGGCAGAAAAACGCCTTAGCCCGTTCATTATCGTTAGGGGCGAGATTGGACTTGAGAAGAATTAACTAAACAAGCTGGAGTGGGAACGGGGCACAGTGTTGGCAATTCAGCGACAAATCACCCCGCGCCACCCCAAATTCTCCGACCAAAACGACTACTCCAGAGGTGGGGCAAAAAACCTGCGTGGAGTACACCTTATTAACCTATCCAGGATCTTTTAGATGATAAAGCTAGCGAATCATATGCACGTGGATTTGCTAGTCATACATCCCAAACGATTTTGATACCTTTGATCCTGTTAGAGAACCATTCAAAACATTTAACTTGGATGTCTTTAAAGACCAAATCACACGTCGGTTTTGCTTTAGTGAATGTAAAAGCGTTTCTATTTTTCCAAATCGAATATCCTGTAACCCATTCGGTAGCTTGCCACAATTGTTTACCAACAATGGTGGTAAACGTGTGACCGTTCCCAATAAATGCTTCATTTATGCTCATATTTGAAAAAGCGCCAAGATTCCACCATCCAAAAAACCTTACTCCATAAGTCGAATGCAAAACTACAAAAAATAATGGAGTGTCCACCGTTTCAAGCCCATTGTCGCAAACCGGACATCGAACCGTACCCAAATCCATCCCTTGCTTATCAAGTTCGACCCTCGTAGGTAACCGTTTTTTACGAGTTCGACTTTAAGAGGGACAAGGTTATTGCGAAGTGTCGGGATGCACGAGGAAATGTTGGGAAGATTGGCCTGAACAAGGAGATTCGTGAGCTTCTTTACCGAAAACGACCTGTCCATACTCCAAGACAATGACCATTCTTCTCGACATGAGCTACATGAAACAAAACTAGATAAAAGGTTAGTAATGTTGGTGAGGTCCCCCACCAATCTCCCCGAGATATCACGGGACCAACACCAAGAGGTAAGAATATTAGAACCCTCCCAACGGACCCGGTCAAGGACGGTGGCATCTTTATTAGTTTCAAGTCGAAAAAGCCTATTAAATTTATCTTTAAGTGAAGAATCCCCAACCCAAAATTCGTCCCAAAACCGAGTACTTGACCCGTCGACAATCCTCTTTTTAAACGAATGAGCGAACGCATAGTTATCGATAAGCATGTTTTTACCCACTTTAAGAATACCCGCCCATGTAGAAGAAGCACAAGAGGAAGGGGGAGTCGAAACTAGTCCCCCGTCCTCACCATAAATAATTTGTATAACCGACTCCCAAAGCGAGTCTTTTTCATTATAAAAGCGCCACCACCATTTTGCAAGCAAAGCACGATTTTTAAAAGCAAGAGGGGCAATATCCAACCCACCATACTCACGAGGCAATAGGCATGTGTCCCATTTGATCCATGCCATTTTGGAGACCTCGGAAGACCCACCCCATAAGAAACGACGCCTCATACCCTCCAATTTATCAATAATACACGATGGGGATAAATATAATGGAAAAAAAAATAGAGAGGTAGACTAGATAATACTGCTTTGATTAGAGTGAACCTCCCGCCATATTGTAGTGATCTAGCTTTCCAATCTGTGGCTCGCTTACCAAACTTATCGAAAACCGGGTCCCAAGCTTTAGATTGTTTCATAGACGAGCCGAACGGAAGACCAAGGTAGGTGATTGGTGTGACGACCCGGAAATTTTTGATCAAATTTAAACTTAATCTTTATATGTTTCCGACACGATAAGGAAAGTCTGTAAAGATGAGTCTTTAAATTTTTGGAACAGTCTACAGGAAACCATTTGACCTTCGACTGCTCTCGGCGATTCACGAACAATTAATTGTAAATAGATATGTGTGTATGTATATATAAATAATAATTTGAAATATAATTTGAAGTATTATATGTTGTTGTTATAAAAAAAAATTAATAAAATAAAAGTAGGATATTATAATAGTTATTATTTAAAATATATCTCTCTATATAAATAAAGTATATTAAAAATAAATATTAAATGATTGTAATACTCTTTTGATGTTTCGATTGATATTAAGCAAGTTAAATTTAAACTTAAGCAATTTTAAAATAAAAGATTATCCGAAAATGAGTGATATAAATTATAGGCTTATTAAAAGTACATTTAGGATCTAATTGTTAAATTTTAACACTTTTTATATTTTACCCATAAATGAGAGGGACAGTTGATGTACTTTTTATTTAACAAATTTTGGATCGAATTTTATACGATAATGACCAAAATAAATAAATAAAATTTAAAAATATGGGATTTTCAGTGTACTTTTATCCTCCACTAAATCAACAACGGAGTACGATATATTAATCCGTGGAATGGTGTCGGTAGATAGAAGCCAAATTAAAAGGCTGCTAAGATTTAATTATATGATTTTACTGTGCTACTTTATATGTATATGATTGCATTTATATATGTACGTGTGTATGTGTATGTGTAAAGCATGGCACACCACTTTTTCTTATTCTTTCCATTTTGTTGAGCATCAACCCACTATCTTCTTGCTTTTTGTTTCTTCACTTAGTTAAACCCGAGGACCATTTGGTCTGCTCAAATATTTTCTAGTTCATTTGTCAAACAACATCAATGCACTACATTCTCGCTACCCGTTTAGTTACCTGTTTACAATCATCACTCCCTTTTGTAACCGAAGAACAACACCACTCAACCACCAAGTTGATCACCTACTACTACACGATGAAACCCAACAACAATCACTATCGAATGCCCATACTACTGTTGCCACTCCTCGGCTGTTCGGCTGAGGAACCACCACAAGAAACACCCTACAAATCATCTAACTATCTCTCCTCTCTCTCACATCTCTCTCTCTTAATTCTAGTAACAGAAACCCATTTCATTTTCATTTCTGCTTTCTGTCTTCTGCGTTGTTGTTTACAACTTGCAAGCGAGACCCAAAAGCTCTCGTGGTGCCATTATGTTGCTTGCTACCATCAACCGGCCACACCACCACCATCACCTATCCTTTTAACACCCGACAACCATTACCGCCACATTGTGTATTTTTTTTTTCGTTTTCCTGTCACATTCAACCACCATCGTATCACCACCGACGAACCCATAAACAACCATTCTCTAACATCAAAAAAACTGCTGCTACTACACTTCTGTTTTTCTGTTTATTCTAACACCATAATCATCTTAAACTCACTTCACCAAAAAAAAATCCATAATCACCGCCACCGGCTGCAACTTTTACTTTCTATTTAATTGAACACCTTAGAACTCATGCTCCTACTCGTTTTGTCCCAATATTCACAAACCCACTTATTTCTTGATAATCGATTCAACCAACACAACTGTTATAATTTCGTGTTGCTGCGTTTAATTTATTTCCGGTTGCAAACACCACGACCCCCCTCTTCGATTGAACAGCTATTCAATACCATTTTCTTTCATACTTTCTTTTTTCTGTTTCCAAGTTATTCGACTAAGATAGCCTGCGTTTTTATTATTTATACATTTATGGTTAACAAAAGAGGAAACTATAAAGAATTATTGAGCATTAATATAGAATTCTTTAAGAGAAAAAGTTATGCAAATGGAAGACATAATAGCCGACCAGTGGGGCAAGGATAACATGAGATGATATCATTTATATATATTTATTTAGTTTATGCATAACATGATGAAGAATAGAAAATGAACCGAATAAATTTTGGATTGTTTGTTTCAGTTTTTCATTTGGGACGTATCCCATTTTTTTTTTTTTGCTGATTGAGCCATCGAATAAATTTTGGGCTAAGATGTTAATATTGATGATGATGTGTGGTGTTGATCATGACATGATGAGATGACGATGTATGAAAGGGATGATGATCTGCGAATATGTTTATGTTGACGGTTAAGATAAAAGATGATGATAATGGACTGTATTTGTTGGGCTGCTATTAAACACCAACCACACTTCAATTTGTTATCGGGCTGTTTTTATGTTTTAATTGTTGTTGGGCCGAAACAAGCCCAGTTCAATTGAAGAAGAAAGGGAAAAACCGAAAGTTCGGGTTTTGTACAATTTAAACGTGAAATAAGTCAAGAAACACGGATGGAGAAATGGTCGTGTTTGTGTTCAGTTTAGCGGGAGGTCACGAGTTCGAGCCCGGGCACGGGCATTTATTTTTAGAAAAAGCTTTAAAGGTAGTTTTCAATATTATTATTATTATTATTATTATTATTATTATTATTATTATTATTATTATTATTATTATTACTATTATTATTATGAATATAAGAATTATTATTATCAAAAATTATTATCATAATTATTATCATCATTATTTTTATTACTAGTATTATCATTATTATTATTTTTACAACAAATAAATATTATGCATATAAAATTACACTTATAATAATATTACATATAATAAACATATTCTTTTTTTTTATATATATAAACATTCATATATAACAAATGATGTATTTTTAATATAATATTAATCATATATAAATATTAATATAACTATATAAATATTAGTCATTTTTAAAGATACATACAAATTAAATATATAAGATATATAATTTAAGATATAATATATGAATTTATTTGATTACAATTATGTGTGTTAATATATACATAAATGATATAGGTTCGTGAATCCGAGGCCAACCCTGCATTGTTCAGTTGTTCAATATAGTCATATGTATTTTTACTACAAAATACATTAGGTGAGTTCATTTGATTCCCTTTTACTCTTTACATTTTTGGGACTGAGAATACATGCGCTACTTTTACAACTGCTTTATTAAATGCTTTTGAAATACATTTTGAACTGCGAATACATGAAATGCTTTTATAAATGTTTGACGAGATAGACACAAGAAAAACATTCCTCGAATGAATTATGTGGACTTAATAATTGCCACTATTGAATTATGTGGACGTGATAATTGCCACAATTGATATGAATATTTTTTCCCTGATTATTATTGCTTGGTAACCTAAGAATTAGGGAACATCACTAATTTTGAGAATTAGTGCACGCCTAATTGACGCGAATCCTAAAGGTAGCTACCGGGTTTAACACCCCCACCCAGAATGTTCACTAGACGGAAGGGCTAGTGGGCGTGGTGTTTAGTACTTCGAAGTTTATATGATTATTATACAGACGAGATGTTCTGTTCTGGGGATATTATTATGCGCATTACATGTTAAGGTCGGTTACCAAGTCAAGCTATGAAAGCAATAAAAAGTGAATGCTATGTATCGAGAGGATGATTTTATACACAGGTTATGTGTATGTTATTTTTGTGCACGGAATATGTGTACGGTTACTATAATTTATGAAAAATGAATTTCGTACACGAGAAATGTGTACTGTATTTAAAAGATATCGCATGTACATTACAGGTGGGTATAGGATTCGGGCCCATTTGTACCATGCAGGATTTAAATCTTGTGGTCTATCAAAATGATGAATTTTATTGTTTTAAGATAAACCTATGAACTCACCAACCTTTTGGTTGACACTTTAAAGCATGTTTATTCTCAGGTATTAAAGAAATCTTCCGCTGTGCATTTGCTCTAATTACATGGAGTCGTTCATGGCATATAGAGGTCAGAACATCGCAATGGGACCAACTGTTGAAGACTTCGTCCAGATAGATTAGGACGGGTCATTTCAGTTGGTATCAGAGCGGTGGTCTTAGCGAACCAGGTCTTGCATTAGTGTGTCTAACTAATAGTTTTTTAGATTCATTAGTGGGTCTGGACTTCGACCGTGTCTGCATGTAAAAAGTTTTGCTTATCATTTCGTGTCGAAAATTACTTGCTTATCATCCTTAAATTCTAGACACGTCTTACTGCCTCTATTGCATAGACAGTGTATAGATAAATTCATATCTTAGCGTATCCGTTATTGTTACCTCTGCCTGACAGCTTTCGTAGATTCCTCCGTAACTTATGGGATTTTAATATTATATATGCATATGTAAATTATGTATTCCAGGGTACTAATCTACATGTTATAATCTCATTCTTATCGAAAATCCTTCCTCTGATCGTACGAGATGAATTCCTCAACTAGTTCGAGACCCTCAGATTCCGATAGCTATTCCGATAGTTATTCCGACAGCTATTCCGACACGGATGTTCACCTATGCTCCGAAAGCAGTGTCACCAGAATGAATCAACTAATTCATCTGATGGGTTCGTAGCCTATTTAATCATTGAAGACAAAAAGAAGGTGATCCTTTCCATCAACTAAATTCACCTCTTGGCGGTGAACCTGAAGCACTTACCGGCGAACCTGTTCGAGATACTATTTTCACCCTCATTTCCCGAATATCTCGCCACGATTATATTCTATCTAAAATTCTAAACCTTATTCATCCGCTCGTTCCGACCGACAATCATCCCGGAATGATATAAGAAGTCAACGAACTTCGTGCTCGAGTAATAGTTTTGGAAAATATGGTGCAAAACTTACCAGCTTCAGCAACATCACCGACATCAACAGGACCACCAACAATAGCACCCATACCATCAACAATCCATGCCTCAACATCTCATTCTATACCTCGAGTATGATCATCGTTCTACGTATCATTGTACATTAATTATCTTCGTTCTTCACGGCGATTATGTAATCTCTAAAGTTTTAGAGATTTAATCTCTAAAGTTTTGGAGATTATTCATTCTAGTTCCAAATGAAAATCAAATGAGATTAATATTATATTAACTCATTTAATCCATAATTACATCTGAAGAAAATATATATGTATATGTTTTCATAAAGATTATAATTAAAAATTCTTTTGTACAAACTGTTAATGGTGAAAATATTTTAATGGGTAGGTAATACCCGAGGAATATTTAGATTTCACATTAATAAGTTACACTGTACATTCTTCGAATTTGATTCAACGATCATTTACTATTCTATTTACAACCACCGATATACGTATCCGTTCACCAAAGAATAACTATTTTCATTCAAATTCAATTTGGTATTTGGATTTTGATCTATCAGAATCCAACAAGTGGCATAATGAAGAAATAATGGACACAATAAAAATTGATTAGAAACAGACTAACTAACAATATGAAATTTTGTTAAGAAACCACGCTAACAAAATCCTAGCTAATTGTTCCTAGCTAACTGTTAATTCCGTATTACATTTTATTTTATCTCAGTTTATTTATCGCAATTTATATTCTTGCAATTTTATTTATCGTCATTTAATTTCTGTTATTTATTTTACGCACTTTAAATATCGGAACACGTATACAAAGTTTTGAAATATCATATCGACGCATATATGTATATATATATATATATATATATATATATATATATATATATATATATATATATATATATATATATATATATATTATTTGGAATAACCATAGACACTCTATATGCAGTAATGTGGGAGTTAGCTATACAGGGTTGAGGTTGATTCTATAGTAATATATATACTTTGAGTTGTGATCGAGTCTGAGACATGTACACGGGTCACGTTACGTATTAATTAATTCGAATATTATATATTAAGCTATATATGAAATATTGGACTGTCAACTGTGGACTATCAACTGTGGACTGCCGACATTGGACAATTAAAATGAATTAAAATATTGATTATAACATATGAAACTAAACAATTCTTCAAGTTGCCACTTGATTTCATCTTAAACCTCATTTGTATCTTGACGATTACAATCTGCGTTCAAACCTTTCCCGATTCTTGAAAATGCCTCAATCGAAAGGATGAACTTACCGCACTTTATCTACGGAAGGAAAGATTTATGCATATAGTTATGCACCTGAAAAACTCTCGGAAACTGAGTAAACATTTAACACGTAGTTGTGCTAATTCATTAGTGTTATTATTACCCAAAATAACTTGATAATTCCTTTCAAAGTAGCAAATTTTGTCACAGCTCCAGCAAGACAACTTCGACTTTTCGTTCGAAACAACCATATCATAACTTTGAATTATATGCTTGCTCTTTTATTGTTACCGGGAAACCTTTTATATTCCATCATATTACCAGCAGACGTACCAGCAACCTCGTTGCTCCTTGGCTTAAATCTCTCCGACAAATCACTATATTTATCTATTGAAGTCTCATCATGTACTCATCCGCATCTTGTAACAAGAATTGCCATACCAATTATCGGGAATCAGCAAATCTATATTGTGAGTCTCGCAATGTTTCCACATCAACAGATATATGTATGCATATAACATTTATATCTTAGAATTATGATCTTTTATTCTGAAATTCTGAAAAGTACCCAGTCTACGAATCAATACTCCAAATTTTGAGGAAGCTGAATGAAGCAGCAAAAAAAAAACTGTAGACAATCGTAAATGACTTTAATCGTTGGAAGTTTGATGATAAAGAATAGTATGTTGGAAAAGCTCAGAAAAGTGGAACTGGAAAACAGATTGAGCTAACCAGGAAGGAAATCGTGGACAAATCACAAGGACTAAACTTGTACATTAAGAATCCTGATGATTCTGTTTCTGATGAAATCTTTAGCAAATACCTTGCTTCTGACTCCAAATTCTTGTGGACAAATTTTCTTCACCATCCTTCGATATTAGAAAGTCCAAGATATCATCATATATTTCATTATAAATATCCTCCATATTTCTGAAGATATTTTCATAACTATTCTTATCTGAAATCATTAATCTCTTAGTGTTATCAGTGTTACATCATATAGAAACTGTTAGTTTCTATATTCTGTAAACGTTCGAGCTTAAAATATGAATGTTATTGAAGTAATGTTGGGAACTGATGCATGAGTTAGTATAATATAATGACACTTGATCAACGTGATTATATTACAGTAAGTCATGCTGAGTTTCTAATGGAACGTGATGATTCACAGATCATAACGTCATCACGTGCCATGTTACATAACTCTTTCATTCTACTTAACTTCTGAACATATCAAGAAAATATATTCTTGATAGTTCTATTCTCAGTGATTCTGGTAATTTGACAAATCAAATCGTGCTATTACGTTCTTTCTTGTTTAGAACATTAAGTTCATTCGAAACTCCGTACTTACGAATTCTGGACCATTACTCGCTTTACTAGATGTCGAGAAGATAATAAAAAGGCAAAAAACTTCAAAATATAAGAGAAAATATAAAGCCCAATAACAACACAGAGGTTACAAACCGTGGATATTAATACGAATAGCAATATAAAGACACGGTATAGTATCACCCAAGGTAATAGTAGAAGTAAACAGATTTTTCTGGTGGAAGATTGAAAAGAAGGACGACGAAAATGATAATTAGGAAAATGTCAAGGATTAGAACTGGATTAAACATTTTCATAATCTTTTGGATGTATGAACTAAGGAAGAAAGCATAAGAATGGTGAAAATAAGGGAACGGAAAAAGTTTAATTTATATAGGAAAAACCAGACGTAACAATCGAGACAGATGACCGCATTTAATTATAGAGATCTTAATTTCCTTAAATTCTGAAGAATCAGATCTTATAGATTTCAAAGATTTTCTTTAAATCCCTTGAATTCCAGAATACAACAGTGACTACGTCAAAAGTTAAATCTCTATCTCAATATTTTGTGATAACTTCAGTCGTACGCTTTGAGTAATTGAATTATTTTATCCATGATACTCAATGTTGATAAAATTCTATTTTCAACTTGTACTCGTCATGAAAACATTTTTATTGTTATCCGTGACAACCCCACTCAAATTTCGGGACAAAATTTCTTTAACGGGTAGGTACTGTGACGACCCGGAAATTTTTGATCAAATTTAAACTTAATCTTTATATGTTTCCGACACGATAAGCAAAGTCTGTAAAGATGAGTCTTTAAATTTTTGGAACAGTCTACAGGAAACCATTTGACCTTCGACTGCTCTCGGCGATTCACGAACAATTAATTGTAAATAGATATGTGTGTATGTATATATAAATAATAATTTGAAATATAATTTGAAGTATTATATGTTGTTGTTATAAAAAAAATTAATAAAATAAAAGTAGGATATTATAATAGTTATTATTTAAAATATATCTCTCTATATAAATAAAGTATATTAAAAATAAATATTAAATGATTGTAATACTCTTTTGATGTTTCGATTGATATTAAGCAAGTTAAATTTAAACTTAAGTAATTTTAAAATAAAAGATGATCCGAAAATGAGTGATATAAATTATAGGCTTATTAAAAGTACATTTAGGATCTAATTGTTAAATTTTAATACTTTTTATATTTTACCCATAAATGAGAGGGACAGTTGATGTACTTTTTATTTAACAAATTTTGGATCGAATTTTATACGATAATGACCAAAATAAATAAATAAAATTAATTTAAAAATATGGGATTTTTCAGTGTACTTTTATCCTCCACTAAATCAACAACGGAGTACGATATATTAATCCATGGAATGGTGTCGGTAGATAGAAGCCAAATTAAAAGGCTGCTAAGATTTAATTATATGATTTTACTGTGCTACTTTATATGTATATGATTGCATTTATATATGTACGTGTGTATGTGTATGTGTAAAGCATGGCACACCACTTTTTCTTATTCTTTCCATTTTGTTGAGCATCAACCCACTATCTTCTTGCTTTTTGTTTCTTCACTTAGTTAAACCCGAGGACCATTTGGTCTGCTCAAATATTTTCTAGTTCATTTGTCAAACAACATCAATGCACTACATTCTCGCTACCCGTTTAGTTACCTGTTTACAATCATCACTCCCTTTTGTAAACGAAGAACAACACCACTCAACCACCAAGTTGATCACCTACTACTACACGATGAAACCCAACAACAATCACTATCGAATTCCCATACTACTGTTGCCACTCCTCGGCTGTTCGGCTGAGGAACCACCACAAGAAACACCCTACAAATCATCTAACTATCTCTCCTCTCTCTCACATCTCTCTCT